>NW_010329387.1:9080-15798 GCF_000700745.2 Antrostomus carolinensis | reverse complement strand
GGAATTGTTACTGACAATCTGTTTTCTTTTTGTAATATTTCTACAGAATGTCTTTCACATACCCTGATCACTTCTTGGTATTTTTTCTTTGGTATATTGATGTGAAATACAATTTCTTCTTTCCTATGAAAATGAGAATGATGAAAATGTTAATTAAATGAATTAATGAATTTTGAGTTTTGTAAAAGGGTTTTTAATACACGAGGGAGTTTCATTTAGAGCTCACCGTGTCTTCCTGATGTACCTTGTAAAATCAACCTTATTACATTGCCCTCTGGTGGTATGAATTGGTAATTTAAAATACTTCTCGTATTTTATTTATTTATTATATTTAAATACTTCTTGTATTTAAATTAAATCTCGCGAAAACATTGCCCTGAGGCAGGGGTCCTCAAACTTTTTAAACAGGGGGCCGGTTCACTGTCCCTCAGACACTGTCAGGGGCCGGACTATAGTTTGGAAAAAAAATGGCCGAATTCCTATGCACACTGTACGTATTTTATTTGTAGTAGTGCACAAAGAACAGAAAAAAGCATGCAATATTGAAAATGAAGAACAATTGTAATCAACAAAAACAGATAATATTTCAATGTGAACTATGGGCCTGCTTTTGGCTAATGAGATGGTCAATGTCAGGTTCCATACTTGTCACTGCCGGTCGTAGCAAGCGATGGAAGTGTTCATCAGTTAGTCTGGGTCTGATTGGAGATTTCAGATGTTTCATTTGGCCTCTCGCCCACCGCAGTGGGGGTAGGTCGAGGACAAGGAGCTGGTTCCAGCCCTTGTTTCCCTCCCCAACCCCAGGTGGTGGGCCGGATTGAGGACCATGGTGGGGGCGTATCCGGCCCGCGGGCCGTAGTTTGAGGACCCCTGCCTTGAGGAATTAGAGAAAATTCAGTTAATGCAGCAATAATATTATAGTTAAATATCAATGTGAAATTAAACGGAATTTTCTACTCTAGTTGAATGTACCATCATTCAACTGATAAAAATTGGTTTGGTTGGAACAATTGCAAAAGTAAGTTTGAAATAAACTGTAGTCATTTTACTGTCCTAAAAACTTCCAATATGATAGTTTATCCTAAAAGTTTTCCAGTATGGTGCTTTACAAGAGAGAATTTAATTTTAAAGACCGAGATAACAAGAATAGTCATCCTTCCTGATAAGCATAAACAGCATGCTAACAATAAAACACGAATAGATATAATGAGAAGAGTTTTGTGCTATTTGTACAAAGGGCTAGAAGCTGCAGTAATCTATCTGTTGCAGGTAGATTTCTATTCTCATTAAGAACTCACTATAGATTATGACTACGTGGTCAGTATTTTAAATTGTTTTGTTAAAATAGAAACCTTTTTCTGCACGTGTACCTTTCTAGAATGCATAAACAGAAATAAGGAACAAACAACAATTATGTGCCACATGCCTCACCAAACTGCAGTTTCTTACCATGTCATGAAGCTCCCCAAATACACTAGGTCCTGCACAAATATCTAGGAGCACACATCCCTGCCTTAAGCAGATTACTTACATTACTTTCTGTGAGAAAACAAAGTGGAATTCTCTGATAATTATTCAATCTGTGAATTTTTATCTGGTAATTGTGTCCATATTACTTGGCATGAGTTTACTCTCAGTGTTACTGGTTCTATCCCTGCATCAGTACACTACTTTCAGTTGGCTACCTACTTTATTTAAAAAGAAAAAAGAAAAAAGAAAAAAAGAATTAGTGCTATTTTCTTCTCTGGCATAGCATGCCCACAACGTGTAGGCTCCCAGTCCCCTTGTTCCTGAAGAAGAGCTTTCACAGCATACAGAAAAAGCATCCAGTGTAGTCTATAATTTCTCATCATGTGTTAGGATAACTAAGAGCTCCCATATGCAGACCATGATCATGTGTGACTGGGGTAATCTTGTTTTTCTACTTTTTTTTAAGTATCTGGGTACAGATACTTAGCAGTAACAGGCCATATTTTGACACATGCTGGTTCTTTCTTGCTTATGTTATGAAAGGAGAAAGCCACCACTGACTGCTGTGCAGAGCTTCTCCCAGGTGAGAAGCAGCAGGTGAGCCTGTCAAGCTCCTGCTTTGGATGTAAAGATGCAATTCAGTGGCTGCCACCTCTTCTCCTGCTGTGTTACCTGCCTCTCTGGTAGAGTACTGCACTGCTCTTCCCTCCCCTCCTGCTTCTGGCAGGACTGTGAGCCTGTTGTTCCTAACACAGGGGTCATTCACAGGGGACAGGTAGTCTGCAGGTAGTACACTTGCTTCCTCCTTTTCCACTACACCCCTGCAGCTTGATTCAGATCAGGCAAAGCTGCCTCCATCATATGACTTCCTGTGGTCTGTTTTGTGAGCTTGGGATGCCAGCATGGTGTTCTACAAGATCTCCACATCTTCTTGCTACCAGCAATGTGTGACCAATACAGAGGAAATGTAACTTGATCACTGGCTATACCAGCTAGGTAAAAGTGGACTTTAGAAGACAAGTCATAGGGAGGAATAACTAAAATTAGCCTTAAGATTGTTCTTGACATGGAGTCTTAGGTCACAGGGAACTGCAAGGTTGCACATATGCCAACTAAGTCACATCCTCAACCGATGTTTTTTTTGAGAAATGTATTCTATTAAAACATCAAGCAATATGTTGCCAGTCTTTCTTATTGCTCTTGGCATTTCTTGAGCATTTTAAGATATTCATTTGCTCCAGGCAAATTAATCTTTTTCTCTAATAAGAAGAACCACAAATGGTGGGGTTTAAACATATCTGAGCATGGAACACTTTCAAAACATCTGGCTCCTAAAATCATCCCAAAAAAGTCCACCTGGGAATGAAAGTGAAACCATCAAGGCAGGCGCACAAGGCTGATATCGATCTCAGCTCTGATTAAAAGAATGCCACCACTGTTCTGTACATACTTCAGATACTGGATAAACAACCCAGCCAGTTAGTTTGTTTTTCCTACATATGAAATTAATTTAATTTGTAATCTAGCAGAAATCTCATTGGATTATTTTCATTTCTCTTAAAAATAGTAAAGTGTGCTGTAACACAAAGCATTGGTTTTGAGGTTTTTTTAGTGATTTTTCTCTTTCACTGGCACTTATGAAAATATATTTCCATTTTGAATTTTAAATTGGAGAAAACAAGGTGAAGGTCACAGGATACTTGTGCCTGCAGTCAGATCGGGAGGATGGAAATGAGTGGACCTAAGTGATATTTTGGGATTTTGCCCTCTTCTTGGATCTCTCTAGTCACTAGTTCAGTCACCACAAATCTCTGCAGTGGGGACACTGTCGGTGGAGCTTTGTGGCAGTGGAGGAATTAAATCCTTCTGTGCACTGACAGAGGACAAGAGCACCAGTGCAGGGCTTCCTGCAGTAAGCAGCCTCAGGGACTGTAACATGCAAAGTCAGTAGAGCTCATTGTGCTTTCTGCAGTACTTCCAGTGATGTCTTTAAAGGCTGAAACTCTGAAGGTAATGGAAATAGCCTTAAAGTTGCCATATATTTTTGGGGGAGAGAAAGGCAAGCCTGTTTACGTTCCTTGATTCCTTGTAATTCCTTCAGTCTTGCAAAGTAATTTCTTTCTACCTGCTTCTGTTAAACTGATGTAGTTCCAGAGCATATCTGAGGTAGGTAGAGGAACCCAGCAATGTTACATCAGTTGTAACTCGAAAAAAAAAAAAAAAATCATAATATTTACCATAAAGCTAAGCTTTTTAGAAGACTGCCTTAAAATTGTTGGATTCATTTGGACCAGATCTGAAGATCTGTCTTTGACACTCCAGCACCTTACAAGCAGCAAGCATTTAAACTCTTTAGAAAGAGACCAACAACTGAGTTACCTCATTGCACAAAAAGCTCAAGTAAAGATTATTTATTTGAAGTTAGTAAGTGCAACAAGTAGACCAAAATAATTCTGTCAGTGGCAGCCACTCCTTTTTCTTAACATTTGTCTCCTGCTACCTCTGTCCCCTGTTTCCTCTGCTGAACACTAGCACTATGGCTGCCATTGGGCTTAAAGCCAGCAGGAAATTTCAATTATACCACAATTTGTTAAGTTCTTCTCACTTGCCCTCTCATCTCTCCACTCTCCTCATCTCACTCTTCCTTCTTTTTAATGATCTTTTCCTGTCCGGCTGAATGCTCAAAGCTCCACTAACTGCAGAGCAGTGGAGCCTGACACAGCTCTAGCCTGAGAGAGCAGTTCCTAAAAAGCTGCTAATGCTAGCTGACCTCCTTCTAACCTCTGTAGCATGAGCTTATTACCCTGTGTCTTGTTTCAGCGCAAGTGTCCCAGGATTTACCAAAGCATGAGATTAGTGTTGCCTGTGTGCAGAGGAGCTGCATTTATAGTGATATGTGATAAGTGGCAAGACCCTTTGATTGATTGGAAAGACCAATAAACAAGTAGATGTGCATTACTGATTTTCCTATACTCTTGCTTTTTTTTTTGTGTAGTGCTTGCGCTGGATTTGAGTAAAGAGAGTTTATCTACGGACGTTCAGTCCAACTATCACATTCTGGCACAAGGAAGTGCATTTATTTTCTTCAGCACATGCACAAGGAAAGAACCATGTGGGCTTTTCCACAAAAGATACCACTGATGCAGTGAGTTGCACACACTGGGAGTGATGCTTGCCCATTTCTCCTCCTTATACTGTATGAACCATGCATGCTCAGTGCCCTGACCTTCCTCCTGGAAATAAAAGAGGACCTCAGCCTCAGTGGACAATCAAGCAACCTTTACTCTATGGGGCTAAAGTTCACAGAGCTGAGTTAGAACACAGTGACACAACAGCAGAAGGAGTGAGACATGACATGTATTCATCCTTTTGCATGATCTAAAGCACATACACAGGCTCAATCTGATCAGGTAGTACAAAGAGTTGTTGTTTAATAGCAAGGCAAGAACCTGCCTTTTTGATTATTCTGTAACTTGTACACTCATCTTTTCTCTGGGTATGTTGTGTGGCTATTATTTATCCCTAAGAGAGAGGCTAAAACTCACAGTTATGAATCTGGAACACATTGTGTTGGACAGCATTGTGCTCAAATGTTTCACAAATATCTGTCCCTGTCCATTGGAAAGTAGTTTCTGTAGCATTTGTCCTAGTTCCGTGGACTTGTCTTTGGTGTATTTTCCCTGGGAAGGATATGAGGAGTTGGAAAGAAATCTGGAGAAAGAGAACATTGTACACCAAAGGGATTTTACATGCTTTTTTTAGACTACCAAGCAATGGTGCTTTTTGCTGTGTCTGTTGTTGTGAAATACATTATGTAGAGTAGAATAGAATAGAATAGAATAGAATAGAATAGAATAGAATAGAATAGAATAGAATAGAATAGAATAGTTGGAAAGGACTTACAACAATCATCTAGTTCAACTGCCTCACCACTTTAGGGCTGACCAGAAGTTAAAGCATCTTATTAAGGGCATTGTCCACGTGCCTCTTAAACACTGAAAGGCTCAGGGTATCATCACCTCTCTAGGAAGCCTGTTCCAGTATTTGACTACCCTCTTGGTAAAGAAATGCTTCCTAATGTCCAGTCTGAACCCCCCCTGGTGCAGCTTTGAACCATTCCCAGTGTAATTCTCTATCCCCTAAAAAGGCTTTGTTTTGGAAGAAACACCAGCAGAGTTTTATCAGGTTTTGTGCACAATTTTGACAATAGGAGATCAATAGGATCTCCCAGCTAGAGATCTGAGGGATGCAAAACAGTTGAATGCTCGGGGTGAGACTGATTCCCATGGATGCATCGTTTACGGTTCCTTAGTACTTAATTCCGAAGCGAAGCCAGTAATAGGTTTCCTGTACTCCTAGGGTGAGAGGAAGTGCTGCTGGAACCGCAGACCTCCCCAGGGCTACAGGAAAGTATGCCAAAGTTACATGTGCTCCCTTTGCTCATAAGACCTCCATGTATCCTGCTGGCCCTGAATGGGCCAAGGTAGTGCCAGAGGCACTTTTTGTGGTGTTGAGGAGGGTTACACTGCAGTAGCTCCCTGTCCCTGCCTCATTGTTGTGTGAAAAGGCTGATAAAGCAATTTAGCAGGAAATAAACCTCCTTGCATTCCAACTCACCCTCAGATAACTGGAGGAGCTCAGGGTGGCTGGGCTTAAATCCTGAGTGATGCCCAATCGAGCACTATCGGTCCGACAGCTGCGGGTGCACCGAATAGTGTACTACACTCCTGTGCCCACGATTTATGGACCTACACTGCTAAACCTGCAGAATTTAGCAGTGTCCTGCTGAGCACGGGTCAGTTGTGGTGGCTGGTTACTGACGGACGCAGTTCAATGAGACACCACAAGTCCGAGCATGATCCACTCCACAGTGTCCCTCACCCGTCGGCCAGTCACAACCTATGGACTCTCACAGCCTTATCAGACTGCAACCTGGCAAGAAATAGACTCCCACAGCCTCATCAGGCAGCAGCCCAGCAGGAAATTGTGCAGCAACTATGTAAGCAAATGAAAGCACTGTTAGAGCAACAGGATTAATACAGATTTGTATGGATTGCCGTGTTAAACCACTGACTGCAGAAATACATACAATCATTAAGGTTACAAGTTACTGAAAGTGTTATTAATTGCTAAAAGGTGACAAGTTACAACAAAGTGCTAAATTGGTAAAATAATTCTCTAGAGATTTTCTAAGTTTCTGAGGAAGAACCTCGGAAATGTCTAAGTCCCAATGTGGGGGAAGAGAAGC
>NW_010329387.1:6251-9024 GCF_000700745.2 Antrostomus carolinensis | reverse complement strand
TCTTCCCTGACCATGATGGTGTCTTCCCTAATTCCCTCCTTTCTTGGGGCTATTTTTATACTATTTTTTACCTGCAAGGTGGAGCTTGAGTGACTCTAGTCATACCTTTATGGTGATTGACAAAAAGGCAATTCCGTTCCCCTTTTAAGGTAAAAGTTACCAAAACGTAGAGATGTGCACTGTAAGGGGGAGAGAGGGGAGTCAGTGGTATGGAGTTAGGGTTTTGTCAAGGTCCACAAAGGGAAGTAGCTGTCAAAAGGGGTGCCAGCTGTTGATCCAGAATCACAAATAGACTATACATCAGGTCTTGTACCATGCTGTGATTGAGACAAGAGCTGGAAAGCAAGCCTCCGCTGTCTCCCATCTCTTGTTTTTTCCTTGATAAGCAGCAGGCCTAGTAGGGAGGCAGCCTTGGAGAAGATTCTTCACATGCCAGTTGTAATTTTCCCCCGCGATTTTCCTCGACACTGTACCTTCCTTTAGTGTGTGGACACAGCCATTTTCTGATTTTTAGTTACCTCCAGCAATTACTCCACACTCATTATTTGGTTTTGTTGCCCTGTTTGCATTTTGCTTTGCACATTTTCAGAGTTCACAGAGGAAGGGAACAGAATGACCAGAATTAATCCTTAGTGTTCAGAAAGCATTTCAAAGATGCCAACACCTAATTGTTATTACCATTGTAGAAATGCATCGTCCACCTCTGTCATGCATGACATAAGCAGCACCTACATGTTCTGAGAACGATCCCACTAGCACTCAGCTCTCCCAGGTGGCAATACAGAGTGCTGCTGCCCTGCTGGGCTTGCTTACTGAGCCATCCCTTTTTACATCTGACTCATACATTTTTATGCTGGCTGAGTAATTACTCTCTGAAATTAACATAGTTCAAACCTATATATGGCAGAAATTTCTTACTTCAAATTAACTTTAAATGTTTCATGCATGAATACTCTATAGACTGGAAGGGGGATTGGGTGGGGTTGTTTTGTGGCATCCAATACTCATATCAGATGATATGAAACTAATAAACAAGTTGGTGCTAGAAACTGGCTTTTCAGAGACTGGCTAGAGGTTCAGTGGAAGATCTTCACTGTGGGGAAACTGTGGCTGCAAACATGACTTGGGCACAATAATCTATGAAGATATTTATTTGAGTGAGCTCAAAAGGCTCAGACTGAGGTGGAATTTGCTGTTTCTGGCAGAAACAGTTTCCCCAGGAGAACCTAGTAATTTCAAGACATCTGCTTGCAGATTCAGAGAGGGGATATTCTTAGCCTAGAGAACTCTTCTCCACCTGATCTCTCATGTTAGAAATGCCACTTACTTCAAGCAGGAAAACAGAAGAGCTGTGAAATGAGCAAACAACCTGTTCAAATAGCTAGTTAGTTACTGCTCAAGAGGACAATAAATACTCCACTGAAAATCCTAGGATCCCTGCAGAAAACTGAGCTTGCTGTGCTAGCTTAAGAAAGGATGCTGGTGCATCTGGCACAGGGTCTGTGTCTGGCCACATTCCTTCCCAGTTTGCTGGTGTGCTTAGGTAAATGCCTGACGGTGAGCAGTTGACTAGTTCCCGTGGCATTTGGAGACTTACAGGTAGATCCTGCAGAAACACCCATAATCCTGCGTAGCTTTGAGCACAATATCCTGTTGTCCCCTCAGCACTTTGCAGGATTTACTCTTCTGCTGAATCAAGATGATTTATTTCCCCTTATAAAGTTACTCAGGTGTGAACTGAAAATGTCCTTGTGAGGGGAATTCAATGTAGTTCATTGCTGGAACTGACTCTGACAGAAGATAAACACAGTTTCATACCTTGTTCTTTCCCATGCTGGAAAATGTCCTGCAAAATACTACAGCATTTCCTTTCTTACTTCCCCAGCCTTCCTCCCTTTTCTTCCTCTCTCTGTGCCTGATACTAAACCTGGTTTTAATGAAGATGCTGCTGACAGTAAAACGGTGGCTATATTTTTTTAATGAGCCTGTTCCAATGTGTTGTTTAATTGCTCCATTATTTCCTTTGTCAGTGCTCTGGATAACCAAGTTATTAGTATTTGACTGATTTTTCATGCTTGAATTAAAATATATCAGTAAATACAATGTCAGCTGCAAAGAGGAACTACCAGCAAACTAGGGACTTGTTTTTGGTTTTGTTTTTTTCCTCTCTCCCTAAGCAGTAATTACTGAGGTAAATGAAACTTCTGGGAACTGTTACTTCAAATTGAATTTTAACTGCTTGCTTCCTGGAAAGAAAGACATCAAGCTTACTGTCTGAGTAAAGCATAAACCAGAATAAATGTGGAGGTAGGTAGTAAAGGACTAACAGGGAAGGCAGGTAGTGGGATGTTTGTAATAAATGTTAAGCCATTCATGTTTAAGTAACAAAAAAATGAAGTAACTCAAGTGACTGCTACTGTTGTCGTGTTTTTGTCTGGGACAGGGCCATCTCCTTCCCTAAGGAGACATACTCTCAAGGCATTTCAAGTCCATTTGCTTATTTTCCTTTCCAAAGAGGGAGGAATTTATAGCATGATCACTGGGAAATCAGAGCACAAGGCTCCAAGAGGAAAATATGCTGCAGTCCTTATGGTCCGTGCAGTAAGGGAAAGACTAGACCTGGCTCCTTTAGTATGACTTCCTTCCCCACAGGGCACCTCTCTGACCTCCATCCAACTCTCCTGTTCCTCCTGGGAAATCAGGGGCAGGGAAGGGAAGGGAAGGGAAGGGAAGGGAAGGGAAAGGTGGGTAAATTCCACACAGAGCTGTGCAT
>NW_010329387.1:1975-6213 GCF_000700745.2 Antrostomus carolinensis | reverse complement strand
AAGGGAAGGGAAGGGAAGGGAAGGGAAGGGAAGGGAAGGGAAGGGAAGGGAAGGGAAGGGAAGGGAAGGGAAATTTGGTTAAATTCCACACTGAGCTTTTCATTACACCTGAAATTAATGGTTGTGCAAGTAGGTAAGGGCAGAGTGCGACCCACAGGGGTTATCAAACTCAGCAATTGTATTCAGAAAATGAGTTGATTAAAGGAGCTGAAAAATCCGTTGACTTTTTGCAAGAAGGTGCTTTGAAGTAGGACTGATTCTGAAACAATCTCAAGTAACACAGACAGTGTTTCCTTAGCCTTTTAAGCTGAAGACAGAAGTTCTCCTTCTTGTGTTGTCATGCAAGTCCAGGCTTCTATAACCCCTTGAGACATCCTGTCACTGATTAGCATAGAGCATCAGAAAGCTGGAAACTTGGGAATCTACCTGAAGCTGGAACACACTCCCATTATAAAACCTGTGATTGCTACAGGACAACATCCTTTTTAGCTCATTTCTTTTAAGCACAGGTCAGCAGAAGGTGAGATGTGAGTAAGTCACTAAAAGTCCTACTGCCAAAATAAGCATAGTGAGCAGAAAGAGAGACTAGGGGTGAGGATTGCAGCATTGTATGAGACAGAGGGGTTCATGTTAAGATGTGGTTAATAAGGTACAGCTGCCACTTGGGGACTGTGCTCTTGCATCAGATATTCAGATGCTTTCATCATGGTGGTTCTGACAACAAGACTGGAATTCAAGCCTGTAAACTAATGCAACAGTGCTTACAGAGCTGACCACAAGGGATTAGTTACCTCTGTGATGAAAAGGAGTGAAAGAAAAATTCCTAAACATATAGTTTAGGTTCTGAATTAGAATACAAAGGAGGCCCTCCAAAATTAATCAGTGCTGCAGAAAAAATGTGTGAGATAGATAGATGAAATTATATCTGCTGTCAAAATGAGAAATTGATCTTTAAAAGAAGGATAAAATCTAGAAAATGTTAGTACTTTACTAAGGCTTCTACATGGGGAAATTCTCCTTGGAAAAGCCTTAGGAGTCCCTTGCAGCACAGGATGGGAGATCTTGGGGCATGGCAAGGCTCAGATTTCCAAGATGAATCTCCAAGAGTCTGTATGCTAATGATTTTGTATGTCTGCATTTAGACATTCTATGTCCTAAAAATCTCTTTTATTATTGCGTATAGAATCATGACTCCAAAGAGCTACCTTCTTTTAAATGGAATTTGATGAATTTGTGGGCAGGCAATGTTACATGGTTGTTCATCTAATTAAGGGAGAAAATCCTGAGCTTTCATTTCCTGCTTCAAGCTGTGTTTATGTGTTTGTATTAATTGACTGTTTAATATAAATATTTAAGTGTGTATTGGAATAGAAGCCAGAATACATCTGCGTATCCAAATCACTGAACAACAGATGATGGTCTTTCAAGCTCAGCATCTTAAATTCTTTTCCATGTAGCGGTACAACTTTAAGCAAGGAAAGAGACCATACTGTGTCCATCTGCCCCCATCCTGAGAGCTTTTTGTAGGGCTAGTTCTTACCTCCAGGACAGGTGCACCCTGTGTAATGAAAGGTTCTTTCTTTCTGCTTTATCCAAGAATCAGCTAAGGGGAGAGCAGCACCATTTTACTGGCAAAATGAGTGTGTCAGAGCAGCAGCCATTTACAAAGAACTGTCTCTTCCAAAGAGAGCTGGGTACTTTGTGACCAGGCAGGCAGGCATGGCTGGATCACCCTGTGATGAGTTCTTGCACGAAGACTGGGAGTGGAAAGTTACACATTGAATGACATTTCATTTGAATAGTTTTGAGTACTGTAGAAAATGGTAGAAATTTTGTGGTGTTCATAGACGTAATGGGTCTATTAGCTGCCTCAGGTACTATTTACAAATGTAGGTTTGTATGTGTTAATAATAATTCTTTTGAAATAATTGTAACAAAAAAATGGTAGGCATGAACTCTGTGTGGTGTTTGAAGTGACAAGTTTTTAAGTCTGTAGGATCAGGGCTTCAAATATGTAGAGGAGAGGAAAAAAAATACTTAAAATGGGCAATAGGTGCATCTTTTTGACTGATACACAGTGAAACCTTTGCTTCACTGATTACCAGGCTCAGGATGATCTTGTGTATAGTTGTTTATACAGCCATATGTTTTCCTGTGTTTGTGTTGCACAACAAATACTCACTGTACTGATTACCAAGTTTCATTCATGCTTGAAACAGGAATTACAGGATTGTGGGGAAATTATACAGTAAATTATAATGAATAGGTTAGAATATATAAGAGTTTAAAGATTATTAAATAAACTGGCAAAAGTCCTAGAGAGAATGTGAAGAAATGTAAAAGGTTTGTAAAACATGCTATTAAGAGAAGCTGAATGAGGTTTGTTTAAACGGCAAGAAAGAAGACTGTGAAACAGTCACCGTCTATCCATATAGCAAGGCTATTATAAAAAGGTGATTAATAATTTTCAGTTCTGAGTGGGAAAAGAACAAGGCAAAAACACCATCTTTTGTTGCAAAAAGGGCTTGAGGTACGCAGCAGGAGATACTTCTAACTGGGTGTGGGTAATTGAAGATTTTCACAGGTAAGTTATTTGTTGAGAGCAGAGTGGACAAAAATCTGACATATATACATGTGTTGGTTGTACTTGATCTTATCTCTGAACTGGCACTTAAGCTGTACAGATCTCTCTCAAATGAGATCGGTGATACCAGTCTAGCATGAGTTTAGTAGAATGTAAAGACTGGGCAAAAATCAGAAGGAAGTGAGATGTGTGAACTAAATGAAACAGGATAAAATGCAGTGTGGATTCATGAGACATAGATCAAGCCAAAATTGCCGTATCATTTTCTGTCTAAATATAACTCATTTTCTTGACAAAAACAATTTACTAGATGTCATTTATTTGGCATTCAAACTAGAGTCTGAGACACTGGTTAAAACAGGAAAAAAGAAGAGTAATACTGAAGGGAGGGTTACTAGTAAAGTTCTTCACTCGAGACAAGTCTTAGCCATTCTATTAATGACTGATATAAAAGGAAGTCAAGTACCGATTGAATGCAATGCAATTAATTTGTGCAAAGTTCAAAGCCATTGCACTTAGAGACTAATAACAAAATTTTTTACTATAAACTGGGAGATAATCAGTTGAAAATGTTTAAAGGATGACTGCATATAGAGAGAACGAGAGGGTAGTAAAGCAGTAAATGAGATCTTGGGATGTGTCAGTGAAGGATTTGGTAGCTATTAGGAAGAATTAATGTTTTTGTGAATCCCTAACTTCAATTGAAATACCATTAACAACTCTGGTCATTTATATGCAGGAAGGGTAAAGGCTCAAGCATAGAAGAGGACTGCTAGCACAATCAGAGGAGCAAAGATAAGTGGGAGTAGACTTGAAAAAATTGACTCTTAGTCCAGCCAAAAGAATATTTGGAAGGGAACACTGTAACTCAACACAGAGAGTAAGAAGAGATACTTACATTCTAGAAAGTATCTGGAATAAGAACAAATGGATATACAATAGTTTCGTAAAATAGGAAATTAAATGGAAATTCCTAGACACTGGATGGGTTAATAGACATCTTCCTAATTATAGTGATAGAGGTAAAAAGCCAAATCCTAATTGCTTTAAAATGGAGCTTTGTAAATTTGTGACAGGAGATGTATGGCTTGGTATCAATGCTAAGAGGGTATCTGCCTCACAAGCTCTTGCTTTTTGCGTTCTCTTTCTCCAGTAATAAACATAGATGTCTTGCTTTCACATGCTGCTGTGGTAATTTGAGACATGAGAACTGCTATCCTGGATCAGACCTCCAGTTCATCTTATTTGATAATTTGATTTTGGCAACAAAACTACAAAGTGCAAAACTTGTAAAGAAGGCCTCTCAGTGATTTTCCCCCTACTTGGCACACAGAGACTGGAGGGTGTCCTGAGGCATGAGAATTTCTATCCCTTTTAAAAGTTTGTATACGAATTTAGCTGATGTGAGTATGGATGTTCTCATTTTCTTTATCTGGATTCTGAGGAATTCTTCACCTTAATATAATCTGAAGTAACTAACTCTAATGTGTGAATTTTCAGATTCTCATTTCATGAACTGCCACTTTGCTTCTTCATTAGAAGCACATCTTGTTTCTGCTTAATGAAGATCTTGGCCACTTGTCTGCTTTAGTAGCACTCCAACTGGTTCCACTCCTATGCTCCTTTCAGCAGGGAGGTTTTCCATTTCTCCGAC
>NW_010329387.1:0-1955 GCF_000700745.2 Antrostomus carolinensis | reverse complement strand
GCAGGAAGGTTTTCTATTCCTCCGATGTAATTTATTTTGCCTTTCTTGGAATTCCTTTTTTGCTGTTTTGCAGTTTTCAAAATGACGTGACCAAAGATGAAAAGTGAAGAATTGCTATTCAGCCCATTGAAAAAAAAAAAAAAAAAGCCACAACTATTTCCTGCTTTTATCTATCCTTTCTGGGTATGGACTTTTTTGATACTGTGTTTGATACCGTAGTCCTTGGGTGTCTTTTTGAAATTTGTAGTTGAAAGAGATATTAAATCCTTAAATCAGAATACTGAAAAGTGATGAATAGGGTACATAAAAGCTAAGACGGATTTCCACGTATCGCTTGTACTGAGTACCATGTCTAAAGGTAGCATGGCTATTCCAGAAAATCTGTATTTTCATAGAATCATAGAATGGTTAGGGTTGGAACAGGATGATTGTGTAGCATAGTACGGTTATTTTACTGGTCATGTATCAGAGCTATTCTTGTTCCATAAAATGCTTGTGCACATGGGAAAGATCAGTGGCAAGAGATTCTCTTGAATATTGATTGAAATCTCTATACTTTTATTTATGTTTTTTGCTTTGCTTGAAACTTAAGCAGAGTTCAAATTAAAATGCTGATTTAAACAATTTTCAGGAGAAAATGCTAGAAAAGACCACAAGCCCTCCGTCTGAAACAGTAAAGTTTCACATGGTGTTTGGACTGGGTGTGTAGTATCCAAACAGGAAACTTGAGGAAAAATCTGTCCAGAGTTGCCGAAAACGTTTCTGTTCAGGACCACTAGATGTCAGGCAGAACGAACAATTCACCCTACTTGAGTTCAGAATTCCATCCTGGTGTAAGGGATTACTGCAAAGCCTATGAATTGGCTTGGGGAAGGAAGGAGAAAACAAGCTCCGAGTCTTGGGACTGGCTTTCTCTGCAGGGCTGTATGTCACATCTACCACTCAGGCTTTCTCTGCACTTCTCTGTATGGTGAGCTCTGCCCTTAGGAAGGCTGATATTAGATACTGTAGGGGCAGTGATCTTCTGGACAAAAACTCTCCACTGAAAGAGCTTTAAACTTCACCAACTTAGTGCAGCTTTTAGGTGCAAAATTTGTAGTGTTTGTGAGCAAACAAATCCTGTGCTGCTTTTTGTCTCAACTGATTTCATGACCTGAGGATAGATGGCCAATGCCCAGCCTCTGAGAGGAACTTTAAGGAGTTCTCTTGCTTAACAGTCAATGTACATAGATGTATAAAAAATGCCAATCCTAGCTCCAGAGAGCAAGATGCAGGAGGCAAAACTGAGTAAAGAAGGAGAGAGGTGAAAAAGGATAAAAATTGAATGAAGAGAGCTGTTACCCTTTACAGTATGCTATGAATGTGTGCTTCATTCTGTGATGGCAGAAATGTTTAATCCTGGCAAAAGTGGCTAATTGGGCCAATGAATAATGACCCCATGACTGGGTTATAACTGTTCACAGTCCTGACCTATTAAAGGGAGGAAATCCCCAGTCTTGTATTCCCTCACACGGGGCATGGTAGTTAAAATAGAGACATCCCATTATATCTGTAGCCCCCAGGATTTTACTACTAATGATACTTGAGTCTATCATGAATACTCCCAAATAAATGCATTAGAGGGGTTCAAAATCAGCTTGTGATTCTGATCTGCCATATAGCACAAATGTTCTGTATACTCTTTTTCAGAACTGCTTTTTGATACATGAAAAACTTGTAAGCTCAATACCCTACAGGAGAGAGAGAAAAATTAGCAACTTCATAATATATAATTTCTAAATATACTTATGCTGGGTTTTCTAAGTGACATGCTTTTAATAAAATTATTTCATATATTTGCTTACCAAAAATGAAAATCCATAAAATATTTGCACAAGCACATTTTTAATAACAATTTATATTAACAAATTAATAATAATTTAATTTATTCATAGAATCATAGAATGGTTAGGATT
>NW_010329386.1:15042-15365 GCF_000700745.2 Antrostomus carolinensis | reverse complement strand
TATATGATAAATATCTTTGTGATTATTCCAGCCACAGCATAAAACAAAATTATTTGTTAGGATTACAAGTCTGGTCACATGTCACCTTCTTTCCATTCCTTTTGCATACATCATCCAGATGTTTAGTCTTGTTTTCTATATTATTGAGGTAGAAACTCACTATTTATTTTCCTGTAGTGAGGATACCTCTTGGTACCAAACCTGCTCACAACTGGCCTTCTAAGGTATATCCTTTTCAGGCTTCTATGCTTTCCTCATGTTACAAGTCACTTTATTGTCACTCTCAGTGGCTGGTGGGACAGGGTGTTGGGGGCGGGGGGGAG
>NW_010329386.1:13540-15012 GCF_000700745.2 Antrostomus carolinensis | reverse complement strand
CAGGCCAGGCGCTTGGCTATGCTCAAATCATATTTGGCACATAGGACAATGCTCCCTATCAAGCACTGCCACATCCATATCAACTATCGTATGTATTTTAGCAATTTTTGGCACTGATCAACTGAAAAGAAGTGGTAGCAGAAAGTCTTATCTTATTGTTTCACCAGTGTCAAGAGGATGAAGATGGTTATACCTCACAGTTACTGAGCTCCTTTAGTCCGAGGCTGACAATGTATGTTATGAATAGCCACAAATAAGTTAGCCCAGTTAAAGGCTTACTGGGATGCTTATTTTACAAACACCAAACAAGAAAACCCCAAGGTTGTGGTTGATTTATTTAAAGATTATTTAACACTCCAATTCAATTTGAAATTGAATCACATTTCAACCCCTAAATGCCTACTTAGGTCCTCTTTCTGTTCTGAAAGGCTCAAGATCAGGAAACCAGGTTGCCTGTGGCAGAAATAAGAAGAGTATCCAGACGTCATGTTTCCTATCCTTATCCTTTGGCCACAAGAAATAATTTTCCCACCTACATTTTTTCCAGTACTGAGTTAAAAACTTGCTCTCTTCATAAAGAAAAGAAGTATCTGTAAAAGACACAGAAATACTCTTAAGTAATCTTCTGCTTATTATTTATTTGAATGTCCTTCTGATGGGTGACTATGCCTTTGCTAGTGGCACTCAAAGAGCCAGAAGAAACATATGTTGTGAAAAGTACCTTTAGCAAAACAGACAGATGGATAGGTAACACTTTAAAACAGGGTGGCCAATGATTAGCAATTCATCTGGTATTCATTGCGATAACATTAATTGTGATGAATAAATTACATTTAGCATCACTTGGAATTTTGTGAAAAGAACGTTTGCCTTTTTGGTGGCTTTGTGAAAAGGAAAAAAATAAACCATCTTTCTATTTTTTTCCATTTTGTGTTATTTTTCCTGTCTCAGAAAATAGTTCATTTAACAGCAGAGTCTATGCAAGAAAACAAGAAGTTGTGCATCAATGGTTTAAAATTTAAATGCTTCTGATGTTATTACCATCTATAAGTAAATTTTCAATCAGTTCATGCTTTGAAGCTTTCCCTTTTTTTTCAGCAATTTAAAAATTTCTAAACTGCTCAATTGTTTCTGCTGGTTCATCACTCTCCTATTCACTTAAATACACTGCAGAAGTGAAAAAATATACCTTTCACTTGTAAGCTGTAAACATTCAGTAGATTGTGTTCTGCTGATTACAGACGGTTTATATTGGCTGGACCAGGCTTTAGCTGTCAGCACATAAAGAGAGAAATGGACAAAAGAGGCTCTGAGAGCAGATGTTGACACTGGAAGCTCAAATTCTGGGATCCTCAGCCTGTGGCAGTGGAAGCCCAGCTGGGAGAAAGAGACAGGCTGCATTCATAGAGCCTCTCTGGGATCCTTGCCCCATGCAGGTACCCAGCCATTGAGAGACAGGAAGATGAAAGGCT
>NW_010329386.1:3237-13526 GCF_000700745.2 Antrostomus carolinensis | reverse complement strand
CACCAGCCTGTCCAGAAATGTCATGTTTGGCAGCTGGTGGAGGATCCCTCCCACCAGCTCTGGCGCACAGATTCTCACAGTATTCCGGGAAAGATGCTTACACGGGGGCTTCCTAATGAGATGACATTAAAGAGAATTTTTGGCTTCTGCCTCTAACAGCACATTGACATTAACCTAGCTGTCCATTCATTACACAGTTCTACTGAAGATCAGTCACTCTAACAAAATGAATTTTAGGCATAAGCACCAAGCCAAATTACCCTGGAAAATTGTCGAGACGGCTATCACTTCTCATTCTGTTAAACTGATGCTGCATTCCTTTGTTTCTGTGTAAGTTTCTGAAACTGCTCTGAATTCCACTGACACAGACTCAGTCAAGGCACTTGGCCCCAAAAGCAGCAGAAACTGCAAAATTCCGGAGGATATATGGCACTGAAACATGGCACACTGAAACTCCTGGGTCCTATTATCTGCTTGGATAATAATACATGACCTCATCAGAACACACATTTTGAACATTGGCAAAAAAGATCAGAAAGTATTGGTAAGAAGATAAAAAGAAAGGTGATAAGAATTTGGCAAGAAGCATGCTAATATCTAAGCAGAAAGATGCTAAAATGAACCAGAAATTATAGCTTAAATTGGTTGGGAAGGGTTAGCGTTTGCCCATTTTCTCACCTACAGCCCTCAGGTCAAAGCAAATGGCACATGATTTGTTCTTTGCCTCTTGGGCTATTTGTCATCTAACTGGGAAGAACAAGGAGTCCTTTCCCATAATGTATACAGGATCAGGGAAATGCTGGAGCTTGATTCCTCTCACATAAATCCACTAAATTCTCAGAAATATTTGAAAATGTTACTTAAATGCATGAGATCTAAAATGGGCATTTGAGTGACCAGTAACAGAAAAAATTACTCAGAATGGTCAAATATCTCATGCAATTTTTTGACATTTAATCACTTTTTTTTTTCTCTTCTTTCTGCATTTGGTGTGGTAATAATTGCTATGCTTTTAACAAGTGAGATTTTTGCTGTATAAGCACAGACTCATTTAGGTTTGAAAGGACCCTTAAGATCATCGAGTCCAACTGTAAACTAACGTTGTCAAGTCCACCACTAAACCATGTCTCTAAGCACCACATCTACAAGGCTTTTAAATACCTGCAGGGATGGTAACTCAGTCACTTCCCTGGGCAGTCTGTTCCAGTGCTTGACATCCCTTTTGGTGAAGACATTTTTCCTAATATTCAATCTAAACCTCCCCTGGTGCAACCTGAAACTACATCTTTCAGGTAATTGAAGAGAGTGATAAGGTCTCCCCTAAGCTTCCTTTTCTCGAGACTAAACAACCCCAGTTCCCTCAGCCACTCCTCATAAGACTTGCTCTAGACCCTTCATCAGCTTCATGGCCCTTCTCTGGACATGCTCCAGCACCACCATATCCTTATAATTGGTGGCCCAAAACTGAACACAGTATTCAAGGTGCAACCTCACCAGTGCTGAATACAGGAGGATGATCACTTTCCTAGTCCTGCTCGCCACATTATTTCTGATATAAACCAGGATGCCATTGGCCTTCTTGGCCTGGACACACTGCTAACTCATATTCAGCAAGCTGTCAGCCAACACATCCAGGCCCTTTTCCACCAGGCACCTTTCCAGCTTCCCCAAGCCTGTAGCATTGCATGGGGTTGTTGTGACCCAAGCGCAGGATCCAGCACTCTGCCTTGTTGAACCTCATATAATTGGCCTTGGCCCATCAATCCAGCCTGTCCAGTTCCCTCTGCAGAGCCTTCCTATCCTCAAGCAGATCAACATTCCTGCCCAACATGGTGTTGTCTGCAAACTGACTGAGGGTGCACTCGATCCCTTCATCCAGATCACTGATAAAGATATTACACAGAAATAGCCCCAGTACTGAGCTCTGGAGAACACCACTTGTGACCAGCCGCCAACTGGATTTAACTCCATTCATCACAGTTCTTTGGGCCTGGCCATCCAACCAGTTTTTTACCCAGCAAAGAGTACACCAATCCAAGCCTTGAGCAGCCAGTTTCTCTGGAAGAATGCTGTGGAATCTATGGAATCTATCTAGAAACGTATTGCCTCTTAATAGCATTCAGAGATATCAAAATGCCACTGAGTCCCAGGAGAGGACCTTCATCATCATAGTTTGGATTATTGTTTTGGTCCTTCCCAAGGAGGCTGCTTGCACACCAGGCTAGACTAGGCAATACTCCTCGGGACCAAGGCCATTAAAGGTTTGACTGAGGATATTAAGTGGAAGAACTGATGAGAAATTTGCTCATTATTTACATCAAAAATTGAAACTACAATCAGTTTTAGTGCTAATGCTATTTTTTGTTACGGTGAGTGAGATTTTAGAACATTAGGGTCATCTTGACACTTTGATCATTGTTCTGCAAAAGGGAAGGAGAAAAAGTAATGAGTGAAAAAGTAATGGAGGGATTAACAGAATGCAGTAAATACATACTGAACAACAGGATCCTAAATAAATTAACAGCATTCACCAATTAGAGAAGCTTACAGTTTAAAACTCTTGAGCTTGGAATGGCCAACTAATGTCAACAAAACTCCGATGATTAAAGTTACTAATAGCTTTCAAACTAAAAAATAATTATTTCCTTCCTTTAAAACTGAGGATTTTCCAATCTGTGGCAGTTCAAATTGATATATCTTATAAAAAAAAGTATTTTGAGAAGGTAGAAGGCTTAGCATTTTTCGAAAATTGGATTTTTAATGTGAAAGTCTGACAAAGGGAAAACTGTAGTTCAAATAATGCTCATAATATTAGGACATCTAAAGAATAAAACCATAAAAAGGATATGTCATGAACAAAACCAGAAGAAAACCTTAGGTCCTATAACTTTAAAGTGTTTTTAGTGCATTTGATGTCTTCTTCATGACTGAACCTTAGCAAATGTTGAAGCTTTTTCTTCAGGAGAAATTAATGAACTAACCTATGGAATATTAAATATAAATGAATTTTAATAAAAGTAATATTTTGTTTTAAATACAGTACTATATTCTCTACAACCAGGTTAGACTTCCATCTAGTTGAGAGGGAGTTTTTAATTAAAGAACATAAAATTTAAATGGTTCAGAAAATGTCAACATGGGTTCCTATTTTCAGCCCAACACAGATGATAGAACGAGAGGGCATAAATTGAAATTAAAGAAAAACAAATTCAGAACAGATGTCAGGAAGCATTTTTTTCAAGCAGCGAATCATAAATGTGTGGAATGGCTTACTAGGCAAGATAGTTAAGGCAAAAACACGAAGGTCATTAAAGAAACAATTAGAAGACATCATGGTGTAGATGGAAAAGGGAATGAGACATGATGAGCCTCTACTAGCTTCAAGACTGTCTCACGTTCTCAAGAAATCTGGACACTGGTACATGTTTTTAGGGTTCTAGGGTAGGTGCTAGCTAGAAATCCAGACAGCTCTCTTCCTTTCTCCTCCTTCTCTCTCCCTTGCTTTCTGCATGTACCCTAACAAAACTTTCAGGAACACCATCAAAGCAGTTTTAATGATGGGAGTATCTGCTGTAAATATTCATTATAGGTGCCAGTGAAACTTTGAAACATTTCCTATGAGAAGTGATTTTATTATCATAAAACAAGTTTGCCAGTGTAGAGCAACAGGCAACCTCTATTAGCAACAATGTCTTCTACTAGGAAAATTTTAATATCCTTTTTTGTGACTATTAACATTATAAATAAACATTCAATACCATCTGTAAATACTGTCAAAGATGGTATAGTAGAGGTACTTAAAAGAGAAAGCCAAGTCTTATGAATAAGTCAGGACAGTGCACCTGGCAAGTTTTACAGCAGAAAAAAAGACTCAGATCTTGCTGTTCTGTCAGAATGGGGCAACCAGAGGACCTGGATTAGGCGAGGACAGATAATGGAAAAGGATTTGGTTTACTATCAATCACCTTCAGCTATGAATTGAAAAGGAAGACAAACAACCTTTGTTTGCTCAAGATTATTTTGAAACAAAATAGAAGATTTAAAGTGACAATTATAGCTAGAAAGTGGCAGATGTTAAAACAACAAGATGCTTTATAAACAAGTACAGGCTAGAAATGAACTAAATCGGAATTATTGCACTATGCCAGCTGACCACGATTATTTTCAGTTTATGCTATTTCAATAACCTGTAAAATTCTAAATATGTGGGAACTAAGAGTCACATTTTTACTTCACAAGTCTAGAAAGGGTTCTTTAAAGGGCTAGTGCTTTAGGAGGGTAAGATGATTTAAAACGTTCAGAGATCCAGCTCATGCTTGGTGAAAAAATTGCTCTTGTGTTAATCTGTGTATTATAAACAGAAAACTGCATCTTGCAATGTTCTTGATACAGATGAACTGATATGAAATGATATTAGGTAATCCCAGATAACACATAAGATTTGGTCTTTTAGACCTGTTGAGATCATGATTACATGCTGAAAAATTTGAACATTTAAGAATAATACATGGTTGGCTTCAGATCCAGTCCCCTCAATGCACTGTCCACGCATGAAGCAGGTGTCTGAGCTCCCATGGGGGATGGAGTGCGTGTGATCTGAACAATAAGGGCAATGCAGCCTAAATAGCAATTCAGTCAATAAAGTGCAAAAAAATCATTCAGCTCACCCTAAAGTAGTAATGTCTGGTGAGCTGAATGGTTATTTAGGAACAGTGTCAACTTAAATCACAGTGGCTCTTTGAGAAAATCGTCTTTATGGCTACTGCTATTTTCATTTGCTTTAATCCATTTTGGAAGTGGTTAAATATGAAATATTTTGATCCTTCCCCTTGACCCCCAGACTCATTGGGTAAAATGTTGCTCTCTACGTTTAAGATCTCTATAACTGATTTAGCCATCATAAGCTTTCTTTGTCATTGAGAGAAAAATTGGTCCCTCCAAAGGCCAAGGTTTCATCTCAATCTAAAGGACATCAGATCAATCCCACTATCAAAGTGCCCATTTCTCTCTACTGAAGGGGTATAAAGGGAGCTTAAGGCAACTAGGCTGAGATCTAATGAATCCTGGTCACAATGTTGAGTTTTTACCTTGTTACAAACACTCTTTTGATCAATTTACACATGTAAGGCCCTTAGTTCCTTAACAAAATGTTCTTTACTATTGCTTCTTACAAGAAGGTAGAAGAATAGAGAACAAAAGTCTCAATGGAGTGATTGTTTACCCCTCCCATTGAGGGAATGAGAAAACCAAAGAGAAGCCAACAAACAGGTCTTACCTCTGGCCACATGGAGTCCTAGCAGCATTTCAATAAAATTTATTTCTGTACAGAACATCAATAGAAAACTAAAAAAAGGAAATTTTTGCTTCTCTCTAAAATTTACCTGTGGCTGTTCTCTTTGAATTGTATACAGTGTTTGAACGTAATTGAAATTATATCCTGATATGTACTTAGTTTCTTCAACCTCCCCCAATTTATGGAAGGAAAATGAATACAAAATTACAAAACTGAGATATTATTTGGAAATCAAATAGCATGTAAGAATGGGATGCCTGTCAGGTGATTCATGCTATTTGAAAAAACTGTTTATTTGTTGGATGCTGTCTAGACTACATGAATGCTCAGCAGAAAGAGACGGGCCACCTCTGAGCAAATTACCCTTTCTCTTTGACACTTAAGCTTATGGCAAGACTAATTGCATTCTAGAGGTGTCTGCATCAGTCTGTTGAATATATAGAAAATCCAGCCAATCAGCTCATGTTTAAAACTTAACTTTTACTAACTACAAGTAAATTAGGTTGAATCCTGGCTACAAAGCTAAGCTGACTATAGCTGACTGCAGCTGGAGGCCTGCACATTAAGTGGGCTCTCAGGCAGTGCCATTAGAAACACATAGGCCAGAAAATAATTTTTAAACTTTGAGAAGGGAAGCAGACATACCCACACATACAGGGAGACACTTCTTAACTGTGCTTAGGCACTGTTATGTATGTTGCCAAATTTCACATCATTACATACAATTTACAGTAAACCAGAAATGCCTCAGACAGAGGAACCTGCAATATAGGGTTACAATTGTGCTTGGGTGGGTAAGGAAATGCTCACCAAGGTTCATCACATGAAGTGCCAGACCCACTGTGACTTAGTGATTCTAAACACTGTGGAAATTTAATAAAACAGAGGGTAAATTGGCTTATGCCATTGGAGCTGTGCTTTTGGCTACATGGCTGAGCATTTGTTTTGGAAGCTGGAGACTCTGGTTTTGGTCCCAGTGTTAATTAATTGTACCATGCATTTGCACTGTAGTTCACTAAGGAAGGTGTAAGACAGCGTCTGGATGCGGATTATTTAAACATTACTGACTCATCCAAAGGGCTTTAGTGGTCAGGTAATGACCAGCTGGAGCAGTTAAGGGCTGTAGGTGAAGCCAATTGTTCTGCATTTATGAAGGACCTCCAAGTGACTCTGTGCTGCTCAGACAATTTTGGACCATTTTTTTTTTTTAGTTTTGTAATTTGATTTATTTTTTGAATGCTTTAAAAATCTGAGTCTTAATGTCATTATACTGCTGCTCTGCTCTGCCAGCACACTCTGTTCAGTGGCTGCAGTCTGCTCATCCTTGTTTTATCTTAATGGGAAATTGTTCTGTCGAACCAATGCAAAAGCAAAGTATTATGTGCAAATTATCTTAAAATTCAATATTTTTCTCTGGAAGGAAGATGTCAGATCTCCCTCCAAAAGATAAATTGAGAAATATAGTTTCTGAAAGAAAAAACAGAAAAAGCCCATCTCTCCAAACAATTACGTGGTAGCTCTTCAGATCTGTGGAGCTATAAGAACCTTCTCACACCCCACTTTAAGGCCTGACTGACTCTCTAGACCAAGTAACTCACTCCACTTCTCACACTGCACTTAGGACTACTGGAGCTCCATGGCCAGCATGAAGCAAAGGGTGCTCCATAGAGGCTGTCCTCCAGGCAGCGAGGAGCAGGAACAGGGCTGTGCTGAAGGCCGGCATGTGCTCTGCACCACAGCACCCAGCTGCACCTACCAGCCACTTCTATCTCCACTTTGAAAGGGGATTTAACAGGCCAGTCACTGGTTTAATTCCTGTATGGCTGGAGTCGTGGCAAGGGGTAGACATTACAGTAGCATATAGGCTTTTTTAGTCCTTAGACTACCCTAATGTCTTTAGGTGGATATATACTGCCTAACATATTAGGATTAAAAATTATTCCTTCTCCTTTGTTATAACTTAATTTAGAGGATCTTGTTGAATAGAAAGGCTTTGGAGAGCAAACTGTTGGTGACAACTGTTAAAAAAAAAAAAAAAAATGCATGAACTTGGGAAAGACAAATCAGCAGAAAGTTCTGCTGTGGG
Organism: Antrostomus carolinensis; assembly: GCF_000700745.2. Taxonomy (NCBI): domain Eukaryota; kingdom Metazoa; phylum Chordata; class Aves; order Caprimulgiformes; family Caprimulgidae; genus Antrostomus; species Antrostomus carolinensis. The sequence continues at coordinate 6,147 of NW_010329386.1, read as the reverse complement.
GCCTCGGTTGCCTTCCATGGAATGACCAAGAGCTGAAGGAGGCCTCCTCCAAGTGCCCAGTTGCCTCAGGCTGCCTGCACATTCATGGCATTTTTTGGAAGACCAAACTGTCTAGTTTGGATTCAACTCTAAATATGAATCCATTTGGGGAGAGCTCTCTTGTCTCCACCATCTGCATAGGGAGCTTCATGGTCTTTCAGCTTCATAAAATACAATTTTATGCTTGTGCTTAAGCCCACTGGAAGCAAGTCCAGCTGAAAGCTAAGCATGTACTCCCTGTCTGTGATATTCATAGTGAGGAAAGGAGAAAATATCTACAGGGAATAAAGAAAATAACAGACTCAAAAGACTGATAAGGAAGGAAAGAAAAGCATACAGAAACACAATATGAGAAGGCAGTAACACTGGAGCTGCAGATGGAGAGGGAAGTGTCTTGACATAATATGTTTTAAAAAAACCCTGTTATTGTTTTGATGCTAGTTTCCTATTTCTTCATAAACTAGGGGATTCAGTGAAGCAGAACTGAAGAATGTTTCTTCCATTTCTTGCTTCTCTCTTAAATTTCAACCTCTACTAGCAGTAAGCAGCAAGTAGGTAACTGGTACTTTTGTTCTGACACATCTTTCCTCTAGAATAAATTCCCATATGCTAAAAGATTCATTTTGATTTTATATGATTTAAAGATATTTTTCTATCAATACTGTTCACAATTTAATTACAATCATTAACATAGTTTTCCAATATTTTTTTGTGCCTTTGATTATATGCCTAAAAATGTTGCAGCTGTGTTTACCTATATCCCTTTTGTCTCAGGCTTCATCTGAAATTAGAATATAATTTTATATATAGCTTTCTACTGGCTTTGTGAACTACTTTTCATAATACCCCAGTTTAGCTCCATATATATTCATACAAAAGAATGTACTTAGTGCTCTCAATTTGAGTGGTTCTGGAACAGAAATCAGGATAGGCAGAAATTCCCGGTGTAAATTGTATGACTTTTCAAGAAACAAGAAAATATGTTTTCTTTTTGAACAACACAAAAATTTGTATTGCCCAGAGAATGCTGCAAAAAAAACCCCAACAAAACAGTGGTGGAAAGATAAACCTTTGCCTATCATTATTCAACAGAAGAGGTAATATTAGAAAAAGCTGTTGGCTAGAAAGTGAATTTTTCTCCTTGTTTCTCATAATATATGCAATGACTAAATGCCCTTCCATCATCCTTTGTCCAGAGATATCAGTTTATCTTCCATGTAGCTGACCTATTTCTGGGAAGGGGGCAAGGTGAAATGTAATTAAGCTTTGTACAGCTGATGTGGACAAGAGATCTCTCACTCATTATTGAAGCATCAGCTACCATATGTGGTCTGTAGAGCAGCCAAACATTTGTGGTCCAGCAGCTGGTAACATGAATTTCTGATGGATTAGGCTTAGGAGTCTCTTCATAGATTTCATTGGGAATTTGAAAGGTCCACAGAGCTTCCAGAGTGGCTATCGGGATTTCCTTCCTGCATGAACAGAATTCAAAAGAGAAGAGAAAGAGAAGAGCTGCTGTTGAGGTGAGGAATTTTAAAACAATTCACCAAAGCACTTGAGAATTAATAGTTATGCAAAGATAAGAATGGAAAGCAAAGATCAAGAGAGGAAGAAGAGGAGGAAATCTGGGGAGGAGAGAAATATGGACAAAAAGATAAAGAAAGATGAATAATAAAAAGTGGGTGAGCAGGACTTCTAGGTCCAAAGGTGGACCTGTAGGAAGCTTCCACAGATTCTGCTACCATTTTTCATTTAAAACAGTTTGCCAGAACTGGATGTTCCAAGCATGTAGTACTGTAAATCTCCAGTTATTACTGAAATATACACATTTCATAGTTCACTGAACAGAGTAAGAATAAACTGAAGGATGGAAGCAAAGTTCTCAAATAGCTTAATTTTTCCTGTAGTCCACTTAACATAGTGGAAGTTTTCTCCTACTTTCTAGGCTAGACACTCTTCAAGAAGGAAATCCTGGAGGTGCAAGAACAGGCCATCCCCATGTGCCGAAAAATGAGCTGTCGGGGAAGAAAACCAGCCTGGCTGAGCAAAGACCTTTGGGTGGATCTCAGAAAAAAAGAGGAAAGTCTATGAGCTTTGGAAGAAGGGGCAGACATCTCAGGAGGACTACAAGGATGAAGTGAGATCTTGCAGAGAAAAAATCAGAAGGGTTAAAGCCCAACTAGAACTTAATTTGACCAACTGTGAAAGATAACAAAAAATGTTTCTATAAATATATTCACAACAAAAGGAAAGCCAAGGAGAATCTCCATCCTTTACTGGATGCAGAGGGAACAATAGTGATGAGGGATGAGGACAAGGCTGAGGTACTTAATGCCTTCTTTGCCTCAGTCTTTAATAGTAAGGCCAGCTGCTCTCTGGGTACCCAGTGCCCTGAGCCAGAAGCCAGGGATGGGGAGCAGAATGAAGCTCCCGCAATCCAGTAGGTAACGGTTAGAGACCTGCTCAGCCAATTAGACATTCACAAGTCTATGGGGCCGGGTGGGGTTCACCCCAGGATACTGAGGGAACTGGCAGAGGTGCTTGCCAAACCCCTTTCCATCATCTACCAACAGTCCTGGCTGACTGGGGAGGTTCCACTTGACTGGAGGGTGGCAAAAGTTATGCCCATGTACAAGAAGGGCCAGAGGGAGGATCCAGGGAACTACAGGCCTGTCAGTCTGATCTTGGTGCTGGGGAAAGTGATGAAGGAGATCATCTTGAGTGCTATCACACAGCACATACAGGCCAACCAGGTGATTAGGCCCCGTCAACATGGGTTTATGAAAGGCAGGTCCTGCCTGACTAACCTGATCTCCTTCTATGACAAGGTTACCTGCTTAGTGGACAAGGGAAAGGCTGTGGATATGGTGT
>NW_010329386.1:0-2984 GCF_000700745.2 Antrostomus carolinensis | reverse complement strand
TTCCCCAGGGCTCAGTGTTGGGGCCAGTCCTGTTTAACATCTTTATCAATGATCTGGATTAAGAGATCGAGTGCACCCTCAGTAAATTCACGGATGACACCAAGCTGGGTGGAAGTGTTGATTTGCTTGAGGATAGGAAGGCTCTACAGAGGGATCTGGACAGGTTGGATCAATGGTGGCAACCAACTGTATGAGGTTCAACAAGAACAAATGCCGGGTCCTGCACTTGGGTGACAACAACCCCATGCAACGCTACAGCCTTGGGGAGGAGTGACTGGATAGCTGCCTGGACCTGGGAGTGTTGGTTGACAGCCAGTTGAATATGAGCCAGCAGTGTGCCCAGGTAGCCAAAAAGGCCAATGGCATCCTGGCCTGTATCAGAAAGGGATAGTCATCCCAGGGAAGTCATCCTTCCCCTGTACTCAGCCTTGGTGAGGCTGCACCTTGAATACTGTGTCCAGTTCTGGGCCCCGCTTTACAAGAAGGACATTGAGCCACTGGAGCGTGTCCAGAGAAGGGCAGCAAAGCTGGTGAAGGGGCTGGAGAACAAGCCTTATGATAAGCAGCTGAAGGAACTGGGGTTTTTTAGTCTAGAGAAGAGAAGGCTGAGGGGTGACCTAATTGCTGTCTACAACTACCTGAAAGGAGGGTGTAGCGAGGCAGGTATGTGTCTTTTCTCCCAGGTAACTAGTGATAGAACAAGAAGCAATGGCCTTAAGTTATGCCAGAGGAGGTACAGATTGGATGTCAGGAAATACTTCTTCACTGAAAGGGCTATCAAGCACTGGAATGGGCTGCCTAGGGAGACACCTGGAGATGTCTAAAAGGCGGCTAGATGGGGTGCTCAAAGGTATGGTTTAGTAGTGGACAGGTATGGTTGGACTCAATGATCTCAGAGGTCTTCCAACCAGATGATTCTATGGTTCTAAAAAGTCAGTGTGCTATGGACTGGCATCACCTTCCTCTATACTGTGTCTACTGAGTTTGTCATCTTTCTTTCACAAATGCACCCAATAGGCTATTTATATTGAGACTGGGCACTCTTACATTTCTTTAATGCCCATGTGTACCTTGCACAGCATTTTATATGGAAATAATGTTACCAGAGGCTGGGACTATGTAATTTTATCAACCTCAGGTCCTCAGGAATCATGAAACTTAAAAAGTGTGAGATACTTTAAAAAAAACCAAAACCAAATCTATTTGTATGGCAGGATTCAACCTGTTTGCTACAATTGTGAGGGCTAGAAAGCTGCTGGGTTTATATTGGAAGCTGACTTAAGCAGTGTTACTTTAGGAGTTACTTTTTCAAGAGAAATAACAAATATTTCAATATGCACCGTAAATTCATGAATTGCACAACACCCTCTCGACTTTCAAAGACATCTCAATTTGCTGCATATGTTTTGTGGACAGCCCCTTATTAACTGATCATTTCCTGTGACAAGTGCTGTTTTTATTTCTTGGTCACATAAGACAGGTTTCTCTCTATACTTCGTACCCTAAATACTGATTTGCCAGAGTTCAGTTCCTTAAGAGAAAAGGAATTAAATGTTTCCTTCAACCATTTTAAGCAAAACTGATTTTAATATTAAAGCGAATGGTTACTTCAGACATAAAATGCAATCAAACACCCAGAATATTGTTAAGGTAGTTCAATGCTCCATATAATGTCATGTCTCAGCATTAAATATAGTCCAAGTTAATTAATATTGTGCTGTAATTTTTTTGTGTTTAATTTGTAGGATGTTTTTAGAAATTTGGCTTTGATTCTGGGACATAAATATGTGTTTGACTACACAGAACATTAGAGACCAGTCAAAATGGTAAGCAAATAATTCCTATATCTTATCTCCATGTTTACTGAATAGTGTCAAGTGAAATTGCACCAGTGCAGGTTTCTGATGTACTATGAGCTGGGCCAGAGGCATTGCTTTCTCAGGAAGGAAATCTTATTTAAGGTGTGGATTTTCTTTTTTTCAGCAGATCCTTATTTGATCTTTGATTTTTCTGAAATCATTTGAACTTTTGGCTCTGATAGCAGAAGCACAGCATCATGTCTAAGCTCAGCTGAGCACAAACCCAAGTGCTGTAAGCTGCTGAAGATCTGGATGTAATGATAAAAATGACCTTCAGCTTGAGATTCCTCCATTTCTGGGCTCTGAAGGTTGAAAATGTAGGTTTTGTGTTATTTGGGGGTTTTAGGAGGTGTGTATTAGGAAGCAAAGTCATGAACAGTGTTTGAACAGACTAGACTATCAAGAGGTATGCCAAAGAAGGGCAACGAAGCTGTTGAAGGGTCTGAAGCACAAATCTTATGAAGAGTGTCTGAAGGAACTGGGGTTGTTTAGCCGGGAGGAGGCTGAGGGGAGACCTCATCACTCTCTCTACAACTACCTAAAAGGAGAGTGTAGCGAGGTGGGGGTTGGTCTCTTCTCCCAGGTAACCAGCAATAGGACAAGAGGTAATGGCCTCAAGTTGTGCCAGGGAGGTTTGGGTTGGATATTAGGAAAAATTTCTTGTCCGAAAGAGTGGTCAGACATTGGAACAGGCTGCCCAGGGAAGTGGTGGAGTCACCATCCCTGAAGGTATTCAAGAAACATATAGATGTAGCACTCAGGGTCATGGTTTAGTGGGCTTGGTGGTGATGAGTTGATGGTTGGACTGGATGATCTTAGTGGTCTTTTCCAACCTTAATGATTCTGTGATTCTATGAGATTCTGTGCCCCAGCCTTGGCCTCTCTTTTACCTTTTACAAGATATTAAATGTTTGAGAGATCCTGAGAACTGGGTATTTTTACAAAAAGGGCAGTTTCCCTATGGTTTATTCTTCAACTGAGCTGGAGAAAATAGTAACAGAGTTTATTATAATCATGGCGATGAACGTAGATGAGTGAATTTTCCTGTTAGAGGCGTTTAGCAGGAAAGCAGACAGAGAAGCCCGCAAAGCGAGTGACCCACACTCTGCCTGATGGGCACGGCGG
>NW_010329385.1:0-2957 GCF_000700745.2 Antrostomus carolinensis | reverse complement strand
TCCCCAACATTCTGTGATTCTGTGATAACACCTCGCTTCCCCAGACCAGCCAGAAAACAGATTTGAAGCTGCTGAGAAATCCTGTGTCTGTGAGTGCTGAGCCACACTGTCCCACCTGACTGGGAGTTAGGAAGAGCCAATTAGCATATTTTAATGTAACTGATTAGTGCCTGCTCACGCAGCCTGGGTGATGAGTGATGTTTGAGGCAGATTTGAAATTACAAGCATGCAGATGCTAAACCATGAGGGAGCCAGCATGAGGGAGAGACGATTTCCCAGCTTAGCAGCTGTGGCCCCAGTTTCCCTGCTATCCCCAATGGCAAGCTGCCTTCAAAGAGCCCTGCAAAGGTCCAAGGTGAGAACTTGAAAATTAAGAAATTAACTCTTTTAATTAACAGAATTGAGGTGAGTGGTGTGATGGCAGCTCAGCCTCTGCTGTAGCTCTTCCAGCCTCTCCTTTTGCAAAGCATGAGTCTCATGGTCTCCTGTGGGAAGGGAGAAGCATCTTGCTTGGGGCCGGGGGTCCCCACCAGGCAGACCCCAGTGAAGGGCACAGAGCTGTCCCCTACGCAGGGGGAAGCGGGTCTGTCGCAGCGGCTCTGCCCCAGCTTTCAGGGGGTGTATGTGGGAGGTGCCACCCTCCATCTGGGCTCTGGGAGTGGGCTGTGGGGCAGCCAGGAGGCCCATAGTGGGGCTGTGGATGGGGCTGGCACTGCTGCACCCTGGGATGGTGCCCACAGCTCCCCTGTGCTCTGGGGAGCCAGCAGCGGTGCACGCCAAAACAAGCTGCTGCCCACAGGAGCCCTGTTTCCTTAGTTACGGCTGGCAGGAGGTATTTTGGGAAGGAGGCAGGCAGCACTGGGAAAGGCAGGCAGGTCTTGGGAGAGCAGCCTGGGGAGCAGCCGAGGCTGAGGCAGGGTGTCCAGGGGGGAGAAATGGTGAGCACCCACAGCCTGGGCTGCAGTTAGCACCAAGGGGCTGCAGCCCTGCGCCCTACCAACCGGGGGGAAACCGCCCAGCACCGCTGGGTAAGCGCAACTCTAACCTCCTCAGGTGTAAGCTGCCATCTCTACCGGGGGGATAATCCCCGACTTGTCCCAGGGATGAGAAGAAATTCATTCTGGCTTGTCCTGGTTTTGCTAGGATAGAGTTAATTCTCTTCTTAGTATCTAGAATAGCTGTGTTTTAGTTTCAGCATGAGATTACATATCACGAGAAGAACTTTGATAACAGTACTTGTGTTGCTGCAGCTTCAAGGCCACCGTGTTTTTTGTTCCTTCACAGCTGCATTAGGACTGGGAGGGAGAAGCGCAGTGAATAGCAAAACCCAGAACTGGCATCTGGATGTGCCAATGAAATATTCCATGTCGTATCCCATCATGTCACTATATTAACCAAGGCCGACCAGAAGACAGGGTATTCTCTCAGGGATCATTCAGGCTCGCTCTTCCAGCTTTCAGTTTTGGGACTGGCTGGGGTCCAGGAAGGATCACTGGCTGGCACAGGCTGGGCATCGGTCAGCGGGTGGTGAGCAATCGCACTGTGCATCACTCATTCATATATTCTGTTATTACTGTTGTTATCATTGTTGTTTTATTACAATTAGTAAATAGTTTTATCTCAATCCATGAGTTTCCTTGCCCTTTTCCTTCTAATTCTCTCCCCTACTCCCTGCAGAGGGGGGAAGAATGAGAGAGCAACTGTGTTTGGCTACAAGCCAAAGGAGTGGCACCACCACACTGCTTTTGAAGCATGAACATGATGTAATGATGAGGAAAAAAACCTCCAAGGAAACAAGTAATTCTGTGCTGGAAGCAGTTAGCAGGTAAGAAAGCCTGAGGCTGCATCCAGGGCTGCTCTACAGCAGCACCGGCCATTTTGTGCCTGTGCCCATTCCCAGCTCCCCTTCCCAGGTGCCGTGTCCAGGCCTGCCCACACCACATGGCCCCACGAAGCCCCACACTGGCTCCCTCACCGGCACTAGGGAGGCGAGGGCTCTCTTTGATGGTTGCCTACAGGCAAGCCCTGGCCGAGGGCTCACAGGCCATGCCTGCCACACCCCAGCTGGCCCATCCATGGGGACATCCCGGCAGCACCATGCCAGGCCAGGCTGCCAGTCAGGGGCACAGACACAGTCTGGTTGGCTCCATAAGCAGGGAGGGAGTGGGGACTAAAGGGTATTTTCATCTCTGCAGCTTTCAAGTGTGCCCCTGGCCTGGGCAAACTGCAGTTTTCCAGGGACATACACCAGCTCCACAAGGGTATTCAAAAGCACATCCCTGGCTAAAGGCCACACCTTTGCCAGTGTTTGACTCCAAAGCTCGGAGATACTGGAGCTGCCCAAGGAGAAACCACCAGCCTTTTTTTTTTTAAACATGGGCAAAATAGTCTTTTTCTCCAGACGTTTTTCCCAGGAACAGTTGTACCATCTTGCCTGAAATATGTCTAGACAAACTCAGCCTGAGTCCCTGAGTCTGCCTCGAGAAATTCAGCTTAAATATTAAAGCCATAAGCAACGGAAAAGAGGAATTACAGTTGGGAGCATCATGCAAACAGCAGGACACAGTGCTGCAGCTCTGACTGCAAAGCAGCTCCTGTGCCTCATCCTCCCACTGTGGCTCCACATCTATCTTGCACTCTGTAGGGTTATAAGCAGCATGGCAAAGAGGTAACGGGTGCCACTGCATGCACAGCTGGAAGCTGAGCCACATGCTGCTTGTGCTTCCCAGGTGTGTGGAGGGATGTCTCAGCCCTTGTAAGAATGTACCTGTAAGGCTCTTCCTGGGCCAAACTCACAGCCGCTGAGCCCCAATACATAATAGAAGATGGAGTTTTTCTCTTTGTTTGGACTCCTCTGTGTTTCCCTCTTGGTTTATTATTCTATTCCATTCCATTTCAGAACAATTTGGGGTAGAGTGAGGAAGAAACAATCATAGAATCATAAAATGGTTTGGGTT
>NW_010329384.1:0-26397 GCF_000700745.2 Antrostomus carolinensis | reverse complement strand
GTGTGCATAGGAATTCAGTCATTTTTTTCCAGACTATAGTCCAGTCCCTGACAGTGTCTGAGGGACAGTGAACCGGCTCCCTGTTTAAAAAGTTTGAGGACCTCTGGCCTAAAGGAAGATGGCTAGATTAAGTTTTATCAAGTAATCAGGGAAAAAGAAGACAAAATTAAGAGTTCTGCTGGAAGTTATTTTCAGGGTGATATTAGCTTTTATTCTTTAGATCAGAAGCTGCCCTTACGAAAAAAAGAACCCTGAAATTTGGGCAAAAACTCCTTAAGAAGTGTTTCAGAACTGAGTCATTGCTTCTCATCAATGTTAACATAAATTCAATATAAAATGTACAGTTACACTGTACCATTTATGTACTGTTACGCTAGCTATTAAAGGGTAATAATCTGCCATGCATAGAGACAGTGTAAAATTTGATGTATTTCTGTAGAGAACTGAGGTTTGAACAGATTCCACTTACTTATATACTAGAATTTTTATTAAAGCATTTATTAGTGCTTTAGTGTTTCGAAGCTGTGTTGGTATTGCTAGGATGGAAACTTGGCATTGGTAGGGCAGGTATCTGCATTTCAGAATCTTAAAGCTCTTAAAAGAGATGACTTGCTAAGATTATATTAAAGTTACATTGCACAGTGAAGAATGAAAGCTTCATCTTTAGAATCAGTTTGCTATATGTTAAACACACACCTATGAATTTGATCTGAATCTGAATTTGGTCATTAAAATGCATTTTTAATACTTAAATTATTCTGAATTTTATGACCTCTCTGTTTTTCTTATTTTCCCCTTATTGTGCTGGGTTTTGAGGTTTGATTTTATTTTGTTTTATATCACATTTTAAATATTTTTGAGGAAGCAACTTAATGTCCTCATTAATTTAAAAGTAGTTTTTGTAGGAGAAACATGCATGATTCAGATGAAATAAGATCCACGTTGTGGACCTGCATTGAGGACCATGTGTCTGGGAATAATGTTTTTATTTTTGTTTTTGCTTTTTAAAGCAATTATAACAAAACTAGCTTTTCTGATTAATTAAGCTGAAATTGAGTATTTGCTATAGAATTGTTGGGATTATTTATATTTTGCTTAAGATTTTAATATAGGTATAATATGGTCTTGTTTTTTATGCCATTAAATTAAAATTTTTGTTTCTATATGGAATTTTTGCTTAAAGTTGATTCTTAAAAGTGTTATTTTCTGGCTTCTTTCATGAGTTTTAATGCTCCAGTTTGCGTTAGCTTGTCTAATATATTTGGTCTTTTTTAACTTTATCATACATGCAATCATTAGTCTTTAAATTTAGCCTAATATGCAGCCTGAATAATTTGGTTACAGCCCAGGTGAAGGAGACTCTGTCTTTCCGTTCCCAAATCAGGATTAGGAGGGTTGCTCATTTCAATACACTTTTCTACTGAGAAGGAAGTTTGATTCATTAACTTGTCCTTTTTTTTTTTTTTTTCCTTTTCTGTTTCAGCTTCTCATTCCTCTTTAGATTACAAAGCATATCAGTTAAATTCTTCAGAAGTGGTTACTATTTTTTTTTTAATTCCTAGTCAAATTGCTTTGAAAAGTGAAATCTAATTCTGAAAAACATTTCTCCGTTGGTATCTGTGGCCAATTATATTTAAGTTATTGAATCACTTAAAGTTTTTGATTGCCTAGTCCTCCCAAATATTTAATCAACACATACACCTTCGTGTTAAGTTATCTTTAAGATGTTATTTCCACAGGACACTTGTTTAATGAATTTGGTATTCCACTCTTACTGCCACGTAGTAAGGAGGAGAAGAAGGGGGAAACCTTTTCTGCCCTGTAGAAACAGTGTTATGAAATCTGACTGCCCTCCACAGCTATTTCAACAAAGTTGTAATGGAGTCAGTTTTTTTCCCCTATAATAACTGAAATGTAGTTCATAGACTGTTTTCTTTATACAGGCAAGCCAAAATAGATGGGCGGACAGCAAATGCTAAGGTTGATGCAATGACCAGACTGACAGAAAAACTTCAAGGCCAATTGGAGCGAAAGGTATTCTACAGAAAGGAATAAATTTATATTGCAACTGAATGGCTAGTCAGTTATCTGAATGCTGACGTTAAATTCATTGCAAGTTGTTCTCTAACTGGTTTTATGTTAGTATATCTTCATTCAGGGGAGCTCAAATGATGTTTGGGTAATACATATCTTCTTTCTAGGAAGAAGACATGATATCTGCCCAGCAAAGAGATACAGCTTCTCAAAAACGCTTGCAGCAAATGCAGTCTAGTATAAAACAATTAGAAACAAGGTAAAGATGGCTCTTACTTGTTAATCAAGTGAAATAAAATAGTATGTTTTTCTAAGCCTCTGGGTTTTGTGTTTCTGAGCAGTTCTATTTTCTCAAAATACAGATATCCTATGCTTGGCTGCTCTCTATCATATTTGTTCTATTCTGCAACCTTTGAGAACAGCTTCTGATAGCAGTGTATTTAAAATGATAAAACAGACCACTTATTTTTATTGACTGTAATGGAGAAAAAAATGAGGCTTATATTTTTCATTCTAGTGCATAAATTCTACTTACTCAACTCTCACTAGCTTTAGATGGAGTTCTAAAGAAAAGCATCCACACTGAAATTTGAAAACTTATGTAAACGAGCTGGTTCTGAGGTGAATACAGATATTTCTTTCTGTGTTAAATAAGATTTGGTGTTTGGCAATCTTTATACAAAAAAGATTATTTAATGAAACTGTTAAAGCACACTTCTTAACAATAAATGCTAGTTACAAAAGTAGTTTGAATACCTGCTAAGGAGTAGAACTTTAATTACACTGCTGTCTACTGGAGGATCTAAGACTTGATAAGGTTCTTTTGTGTGGGGTTTCCTTAGATTGAATACCTGCTAAGGAGTAGAACTTTAATTACACTGCTGTCTACTGGAGGATCTTTTGTGTGGGGTTTCCCGGTCCTCCCCCCTTCATTCTCCAAGGATATCACACTTAACTGAGCATGGTGATCCAAGTATCACAAACCGTTGTTGAATTATTAACATTAGCCAAATGACCTGATAGCTAAGAAGAATTCATACATTTTTTATTGAAACAATTGTGTGACTGTTCATCTTCCCTTCTTGGTCACAGCCTTGTGAGTGTGATTAGCAGACTCTTCAGTAACTCTAGAAACCAAATAATTACTAGGGGGCCAGCCTTGTGACTATGTGGTCAAGTACTGCCTTGAGGTACTGAAGTACTGCACAGACTTGTGTGGCTGCCTCTACTTGATGAATTTTACTGGCCTAAGCATTGTGGTGGCTTGTAAGTTCATCTTAGAATGTCTTAAGGGATTAGCTAATTTTATTCTTTTCTGTAGGTTTTTGGTTCTACAAAAAATGTGCTTTGGTTCTACAAAAACAGGGTGGTTGTCTTCCTTTGTATATTTCATTACAAACATGTTAGAAAGTAAAAAAGCAAGTCTACTTGAAAAGCCAGCCCAAGTGTTGCCAAAGTGCTCGCTATGGGTATTTAGAATTGTGCACTTAGTTGAACCAGCAGCACTTGTGGAATTTTCTGAGATTTTTTTTTAGGATATCTGTGAGACTCTCTTGCCCCTTCTCACGCCTGCCAATACTGACAATCATAATTAAACAATAAGAATTTCTGAGATGTTATAAAATTACCAGTGGTTTTCTTGTTGTTAGCTGCAGCTTCATTGCCCACATCCAATTATTCCATTTCCTCCACAGAGGAAAACCTGGTTCCTTCTGGGGCTGTTCTGGTCTGTTTTAATATAGAACATTTTCATTGATGTATCCCAGGATAGCAACATTCTTCTAAGGATCTTCTGAGATCAGACATCTGAGTTAATTCCTTTAATTCTGTTTCTTTCTAGGACTTGATGAATATTAAACTCAAAGACTGTCTGAAAACAAGCAGAAAACCAGGAATGCAATTTTGGCAACTTATGAATAAATACTTCCTAATAGTTTTGTTTGAAAGCATTAGTGTCTTAATTAAGCATAGTATTGTTAAATGAGTAACATTATTACTGTCTTGTAGATTGCGTGTTACTGTCCAAGACACTGAACAGCTAAGAACAGACAGAACAGCCCTGGAGAATCAAATTGGAGAACTTCACAGCAAGTATGCCAGTCTCGAAAGGGAGAAGTATGATGCTGTTGCAAAAGTCCAAGATTGCATCCAGCTCTTAGAAGAAGCTAACCTACAAAAAAGTCAGGTGAGGCAAGGGATGAAGATATTTCTTAGCTAATAGAATACTTCCATCACTTATGGTTGTGAAGTGTTTGATTATGTATTCTTACAGGCATACATCCATACACAACCAAGCTTCTTTTATCTTTTGTACTAAAATTAGTAACGTGTAAGACAGCAAACTATGATATGACTATACATTAGACAATTTCAAAGAATATGTTGAGTGCCTGGATAAAGGTGATCTAAGTGCTAATACTGTACCTGAACTTGAATTTTAAAAAATTACTGACAGGGTTTCTTATTGAATACTTACAAACAAATTGGGCTGTCAGAATAAAATGGAAGGTCCTATTATGAATTTATAACTTATTAATGGTTAGAAAAGAAGAGCTAAAACTAAAGGGACTTTTTTGTTATGTGATGGACATACATCACCAAGAGAGTGAGATCTATGTTCAGATCTTAATTTTTCAGAAGAAATCTGTAGAAGTGGCTGAGTAATGAGTGAGTGAAGTTTGCAGTCAGGAGATGATAAAATGGTAGAAGAAATTAAAATGCACTATACTGGGTGCTGAATTTAGCCATAACCGTCAAAAAATGGTTAGAATGTTCAGAATGAGAGTTAAAAATAAAGATGCCTTTAAATGCAGTGCACTTTTTATGTGCAGTTTTAATCAGCCTGTTTTAGACAAGACATAGGAGAATTAGGAAAGTGCAGGAGGAGACAACAAAGAAAACTAGACATGTGGAGATGCCTGGATGTGTCTTGTTGATTTAAAAAAAAAAAAAAAGTGACCCAGTTTTTACTTTTCCTGTAGTATTTGCTGTTGGCCCCTTTAAGAGATAGGATACAGGGTTTGGTAACCTTTTGTCTGTATAGGCTTCTCTGTGTTTTAATGCTAAGCTTCTGTTCAAGTCAGGCTTTTAGAAATCTAATGAATTGTGTTTGCTGGCAAGACACAGCTTTAATGCACATCTGATGACTGTAGCCACGCAGTAAGTGAAACACGGTTTAGTTAATGTCTGTGGGAATAAATGGTGAATCTTAGAATTGATTCTGTTTGGGTTTACACATTGAACTGTTGAGCAGTTAAGGAGATAAACGCTCCCTTTTAGTCTGAAATTGCTTTTCAAACTTCTGGCCTGCTTCCAGAATGGTTTAAAATATTGACAGAGCTTCATGGTTCTGGTCATTATTACAGTTCAACTTCTGTGATTCTTCTTGTTATGCAATAAGAGGATTATCATCTTGTTATAATCTTTCTTCCCATATATTTATAGTCATTTAGAAAACCCTTTGGTGGCATCTTTTCCTTTTCATAATTTCTTCATAACTTGCCACATCTCATTTGCTTTATGAACTGTCTACAATTCCCTTTTCCTGTTAGGCTCTGGTTCAGAAAGGGGTGAAAAATGACGTTTGATATCCTCCAGCTCTTGATGGCCACCTTTAGACTTGTCAGTTCCTTTTTCTTAGTAAGATATTTTGATCCTTAACAGCGTTTCCCTGTGGCCTGATAGTGGAGAGAATATGAAAAATGAAAGGTAAAAATATATATTTTTTTTTCCAGAGTTTAAAAAACAGAAAACGCTCTTTCACTTGCAGGTTACTGGTAGGGAGTATAAATCAAATTTCCAGTCTGCTAAGTAGTAGTACATCTGAGCAGTGTTAGAACACCATTTTTCATCCAGAGGTAGTTCAGCAGACTGTTTGATGCCAGTTGCTATGAACACACATGAAGCTGACAGAAAGAAGTGTCCCAGTAAAAATTATTGTGATATAAATTGCATCTCTAAGACAGTAACTGAACAGTTAGAGATAAATAAGTGGCTTGTTACAAGTAGTAGAATGCTGTAGTAAGAATAAACTGGAATTTGCAGACCCTTGTTCATTTACCACTCTGGCTAAAACAACCTGAATTTTTCAAACTGGGAAGTTTATAAATGAACAGGATAAAAAAATGCAGCATAATATACATATCAGTTAACACTTAGTTAACTCTTTTTGCCACTCTGTGGCCACAGAGGTTTCTTCTTGCTCTGAGAGGTGGGAGTAATAGACTGTCATAATAATGCTGCTTCTGTTACGTTAATATTATAAAGCACACAAAGCTAAGCTTACAAGAAGACATAAGAATTTTTAAAGAGTAGTTTCAGAAATAAAATACAAAGTTGAGTTGAAAAGGAGCAGTAAAAGAGAGTATGACCAATGATGTGGTACATTACTGCCTGAAGTGAGTAACCTCTATAGGTAGAAATTATATCATCTATTAGGGATGTTTTTGTGTCTTTCTCTCTTTCCGCATCTACGTATTCTCTGTGTGCCACCTAGGGTTCCTTGCTACACCTTTTTCTGTAATTCTCACCATTCTTTTATGCTAAAGAGCTGTTTGGTTCATTGTTCTCCACCATGAAAGGGATTGCAAACACATTCCTTAGTTGCTTAATAATTTTCATTCCTTTATCTTAGTTTTCTGGGACATGAGTAATTTAGTGTATCAACCAGAACAAATGCTTAGCTATATGTAGGAGCACCCGTGTGTGTGTGTATACAGGTATTTAATTTCCTAACAGAGAACTTTCTATGCATCAGTTAGCACTTTTTATTTCAGATCCTGGCCCCAGATAAGACCATTGGAGAGTAGCCTTTCCTTTTGATCTGAGTCCCTATGCTTTCTTCTATATAATTCCGTGTCCAGCCAAAATCTGAAAGTCCCAATAATAAGTCCCAGTACAAAAAGGCATCTACTGACACTAACTTTTTGTGTGGTTCTGATTTACAAGATTGTGCATTTAGTGCAAAATGTTCTTGCTGTTCTGGTTTTCGTGTTGGGTCTCAGTCTCAGCTGCTTCAAAGTAGAAAGGAAAAAGGATTTTTTGAACAGTGACTGTGTGGGGTTTCTTCTCTCAGTGCTATGTCACCACTGAAATATTATCAGTAGTATTTCAAGTTGTTATTTTTTTCTAGGCACTGTTTGGGGAGAAACAAAAGGAAGAAGAAATCAAAAAACTGAAAGATGAAATGTCTCAACTTTCAGAAGATACTGCTGCAAGAATTAGAAAGGCGGTAAGTTATGATGTTTAGAAAGAATGTTTTTTTCTGGTTTTCCTCAGCGTGAAAAGCTGTTGATGGTGCATGGTCATCATGAGCAGTTTTCTTACAAGTGTTTTGATAATACAGGTAGCAAGGCAGCATGCCTACAGTACTGTAGTCTTCAACTTTATTATCTGGACATATATTCTTCCAAATACATGATGTTCTTAAATCTCTCAAGAACCAAAAGTGTTGATGTCTGTGCAGGCACTGGTATAGAGAAGGCTGCACTGTGAAGATGTAAAGAATGGCACTTTGATTTTAGAGATTCTATTCAGTAGCATGTCAACAGACTGAGTATTGTATTGGTATCAAGGTATTCGGTTTATGATAGGTGGCCTCATCTTGGAGGTTGCTGATGGAAGCTTATATACATTCAGATAATAGGACTTGTTGAAAGCTGTTTTGGCAGCTTAGTACTTAAAAGTGTTACCCTATTTAGGCAAGTAAGACTCTTCTACTAAGTATGGCTAACAATCAAAAGGCTCAATATCACAGCTCACTTAGAAATCAGAATTGGGTAGAGAAGTGGCTAAAAAAATGTTGTAGTCTCTTTATGATTTTTGTTATTGTGGTTATGAGCAGCTGAAAAATTGAAGCTCTTTTGATAAAAGACTAGTCACAAAATTAATTTTCTCCATGGTATGTCCCATCTGCAGTTAAAATGCAAACTGATCTACCTGGAGGTTCTCAGTAATTACCTGCATGTCAAAAAGACTTGCTTTATTTTAAGACAAACTCCAGAGGAATAAAAGGCTTATTACAGGCATGTGTTAGCAATGTCTTTTGTTGCAAGTGGAAAACAGTGTAAATCAATTTCTTATTTGTTTACAGTGGTGTAATTGATTTTGCCTCCTTTCACTTTCTTCACTAGAACACAAAGTGCATATTGTACTGCATAGGGATGATTTTTCTTTCCAGTCCTTTCATTTTGAAAGGTTTCAGGAACATACTGCCTACATTTTCAGAGCCTTTAAAATGAGGACAGAGATGGTTTGTGCCTTTTATTTGGTGGTTATCTGAAAGAATCACAAAAATTGTGTGCATTATTTAAAACTGTGGTATTTAATGTCATACATGGTTTGGAGAAGGTGCAAGAACTAAAGAGCAATTAGGATAACTACTAGAGAATGATTTACTAATTAGAACTTAGAAATTTACAGATGTCAGATTTCTTTCTTTGAAATTATCTCAGTAAAAGTGAATCATGTGAAAAGCATAAAAAGTAAGTTTAAACTATGAGTGGTCATGTTTCTCCAGGTATTAGCAAATATTTCTTCTGTTATGTGATCTAAAAGTATCTATTACACAAGTTGCAAATAACTTGCACCTAATGGACAGCGGCTTTCCTGATAGTCTTATTGTTCTTTCTGTAAGGCCTTGTTGTGGTGTCTTCCTTTCTGCTTTTTTTATAAACAACCTTAGTTAAAGTAATATGGATTGATAATAAGCATTCCTTCTAACATTTACGTAGTATGATTTGTCAGTTACAGCAGTCCCATATATTTCCATATTTATATACATGTACCACATATAGACTCTCTCTCTATATATATGTATATAAAAACAGAATGGAAAAACAGTTCACAGGATTAATCTTTTACTTTGTTTTTGGTCACAGGTAGACTCTGCAAAGAAGCAATATCATGTGCAGATTTCTCGACTAACAGAAGAAATTTCAGCTCTTCAGATGGTATGGTGTTGACTGAAAGTATTTTTGATAGCATTTTGATAGTATTTTTGATTTGAGACTTCTAGTTTTAGTTTATCAAGTAAAATACTAAATTCAGGTAAAAGTAAATCAAGTGAAATATGATGGATGGATAATTGTCTAGGACTGTACTTTACTGTACTTTATTACTATATAATACTTTTCATCCTGTGAGTCTCCAGACATTAATGCTACAGTCATGTTACTTGACAAAAGCATCTCTGTGTAGTGTCTTAACGGTCAGTGCAGAGATTCATATTTAGGTGAAAAAGATACTTGCTTTGAGAATTCATTTTTAATGTACAGATTTGCCTTATGTGTATACAGTCATATCTTACTTTTACTGAGAACTCGCCTGGTTCTCTATGAAATAATACAGTTCTGCAAATCCACGCATTTCTTTGTTTATTGCTTGAATTTTGCATATTCTTATCATAGTTCACAAATATCTTGACAGTGAGATTCTGTGCTCCAGAAAATATGTCCCATGTGGTGGCATTTCTTAAGTGCCCCTGTTTCTTTTAGGGCTAAATAAAGCATGGAAAGCTGACTATTACATATCTATAGTTGGGTATGCAGAAATGAAGTATATGAAAGCTAATAAAGTGTGCTAAGAGAAAGTCTGTGCGTCACAATCATCATATTCTTGAATGATCCAGGAACTTGTACCAGATTATTTGAGAGACTAAAAGACATCAGCGCATATGCACCTATTTATGGATTAAATTTATTTTTAAAAGGTTTTATTTTACATGTCTTAGTCTGTATAGTGAATGAGACTGATCCTATAGAGAAAATAATGAGCAGGTAAGTATAATCAAATACATACATACCAGCAGCAATGGCTGTTTTTTTGGATTGGCACTTCTTGAATTTTTTTTTTTTGAGTTATTTTTTGTTAAATTTATTTAAAAGTGACTTTTTAAAATAGGAATGTGGAGAAAAACAGGGTCAAATTGAACGAGCCATTAGAGAGAAGAGAGCAGTGGAAGAAGAACTTGAAAAGGTAAGGCAATTGCATGGATTTTTACATCATGTGTAAGATCTCTTCTCAGAAAGAAAAAATACATTGATTTTTACCATTTCTAATTTTTTTTTTCCCTTAATTTTCTTTTTTTATTTTTTGAGTAGATTTTTATAATTATAAATTTTCATATAATTATTTTAAGTTGTTGGTTTTTTTTCAATTGGGAAAATGTTTTAGAGCTGTAAATACTAAACAGAAAAAGAGGGGTTTTTGAAAAGTGTAAAAATAAAAATGAGATATGTTTGACATAATCCAAAAGAATGTTACTACATATTCCAGTTCAATTTAAGCTCAATAGACAGAAAACTCAATGAATGCCAGATCTTTGAAAACTTTTTTCCTAAGTATCAGCAGCAATGGTAGGAATTCAGTTTCGTTCTAAGTCACTGGAAAATGAGGAGCAGCCTCCTTGTCAGTACTGCACTGCCAGTCAGCAGTGCAAGGTCGTAATGATCTTACATGTAAGTTTATTCTCCAGATTTACAAGGAAGACAGAGGACATGAATCTGACAGTAGAAAACTCGAGCAGCTGCATCAGAAATATTTACTTGCAGAAACTACAAAAGGTGACCTTCAGCTAAGTCTACAGACAACACAAAATAAACTAAAACAACTGGAAATGAAGTAAGTAATGGATGTTACAGAAATAGGAATGGAAACAATGGAAATTATTTCTATTTAAATTATATGTTAGGTTTTTGTCACATCCTTTTAATCAGTAGCAGGAATAGTATCAAGATAGCATAATTCTGAAGCAAGGGCAATTATGAATCAGTGAATCTCCAGAGAATTAAAGGGGATAAAGTGCTATAGAATGGAAGATTTTCTTTACCAGATAAGAACTGCAAGCCGTTGTTTGACAGAAAAAGAAAATAGGAATATATTATATGGAATCTTACTGCATTTTTAAATTCTGTTTGTAGGAAAAGTTACTCTGTAAAACATTCAGGCAGAATTTATTACTTTATAAGTTCATCTACAATGTGGTATCTCCTGGTAGATGCAGAATACTATGTTTCCATAGCATACTGGATTTCAGGTCCATATTCAGAGCTAATAGATCTTACTGCAGTTCCAATAATACAATTATAAATGGTCCACATTTTTAGACCAGGTGGTTGTTTTCAGCTTGAAAAGTGTAGGTTTTTCTAGAAGCTTCAGTCATTTCTGTACTCTGATGATCGTAAATCCTGTCACTTGGCAGAGCAATCCTCAGTTGGGAATCTGCATATGTTATAAAAATGAGAAATAATCTGTTTCACATTGTCATTTTACTGAGATTGCTACAGGATTAGATTGTTTTTATTAATTCAGTCATCTTGATAAAATTCTTTACTGACTTCTATGTAGTTCTAGCTGTCAAGCCCATTGAACATGCTGAGCTGATACAAACTTCCAAGAAGAAACGGGGGAAAAGCTGTACTGGGTCAGACAAGAGATCTGTCCCAATGTATGTATTTTTTTCTCTAGTACAGTAGTTGTTCAGCTCTTGAGTACCAAGATTTTTCTTCTCTTTCAGCTCCGAGGAAGAGAAATCTCGTTGTCACGAAGTTATCTGTAAATTGCAAAGCATTCTGGATTCAGAAAGAGAAAAGAGTGCCTTTGTTAGTGAACAAAGGCTAAAACTTCAGCAAGAGAATGAACAATTGCAAAAGGAAATGGAGGGCTTGAGAAAACTGGCTGTAGAGGCTCAACAAAAAGCTAAAATAAAGGTATGGTTTATATGTTATTTTTATCTTAATGTAAGACTGATATTTGCTTCATAAGGCAGCAGTTCTAAGAGAAAATCATTGAAAGTTTAAATTAAGGACAGAAGTTTCAATAATGCTTCTTGGTTTCTGCTTATAAGTACTTTTGTCGTAGCATTGTGTGTCCTCAGAATCTGTTGGATAACTCAGTCTCTGCTAATTAAATTGTATTTCAGTATGTATTGAATTCTGCTTGATAAGAAGATCCCAAATGTTCTTTGGTTTTTATACGATGAATAGATTAAATAACTTATTTTCCTTCAAGTAATCTCTTAACTCCATGAGTATAAAGATACTGAAAAGGGATCTAAGAATCTGCAGCAATGAAGATGACCTCAGTAAGCGGTTTTACAACCGGTTTTACAACATCGTCTCAAATCCATTTTCCACTTTGCACCACAAGATAAAGGAAGCAGTCAAATTAAACGGGAAATCTAGTTCCAACTTCAGAACCCTTTGGTCAGACATAGTTTAAAAACAAAGGATCAGAGTCTTCTAGTAGATAGGTAGTGGTTCTAAAGCATATACCAGATCTTCGTCTCATTTTTAATCAGACAGGTTTCCGTTATAGTCACAGATAAGATTTATTTCTTGCTATCATTTTCCTCTGATGTAGAAGGGATTTTAGATGCAGTTAAGAAATTCCCAGCACATTTTAGCTAGATTAAAAAGAAAGAACATGTTTCTGTGGAGAGAACACAAGGGAGAAGGATAAAGATTATTTACAAAAATAGGCATACACAGTTCATTATCCTTTATTGTCAGTTGTACTATTTGCTTAAATTGGCTTAGGGAACATGTATCTTTTTGAGCATATAATTACAAATTTACTTACTGTATGTTACATGCTTTCAACAAATGTTTATAAATTTAACTTATGTTGTGGGGGGGAAAAAAAAAAAAAAGTAAAAAGTGGGAGGCTTGGTTTTACCCAGTTTGTATTTTGTTCTAGATAAGCACAATGGAGCATGAGCATGCTGTGAAAGAACATGGATATGAAGCTCGACTTAAGGAAATGGAAGACACCAGTCAAAAGTCTGCTGCTGAGCTTAGACGTCTGTTAGTGGCTCAGCAAAAAGCAACAAATCGTTGGAAAGAAGAAACAAAAAATCTTACTGAAACTACAGAAGCCAGAATCAGTAAGCTGAAGTAAGTGCAATTTTGTTCCTCTTCTGGAAGCTGTTACAGTTTTTAGTTACTGTTTGGTATATTGCAGTAGAGCTGTGGTGAAAAACGATGAAAAGCAAACCATCCGGACTGGACAATGTGCTGCCAGCAAAACAAGAAAGAACGTTCTAAAGAGAACTTTTGATGCTCTTTGTGAAGTTGTCACTGAACTAAAAATGTAACTTCTAGTTGATGTGCGTGAATTTTGTAATGACAAAAAGTAAATGGAATATATTACTTTTAATTTTATCTTTCAAGATATAGCATGCTTAATTTAGATAATTTTAGCTTTGGATTCTGAAAACCTCTATATTTATAGCTACTCAGAACAGTACCATAAAATCAGTTGTGGAGTGAGTCTCCAGACTGGAAAAGCTGGAAAAATCCTATTGGGACACACATCTAACATTCTCTTCTGGGCAGTTGCTGTCATAAATGAGGATAAAAATAAGTTGTGTGATTGCCCTAAGCAAAAAATAGGATACAAATTTACTTTTGTCTTCATTCATACAGTTGCCAGGTAACTAGCTATATGCCCAGCACAGAAAATAAGAATATTTTCAGTTTTGAAAGGACATAATAACAAAAGCATCTCATGCAGCAGACACGGATACAGATTACATATCATTCCAAGAAGCTACGGCATACAAGCACCTATGGTGCCTGTGAGCCTATACAAAGACAGATATCGACTGGTTTAGAGAAGACAGTGGTGTTACTGGAAATCAGTGAGTAGAGGAGCAAGTATCCCAATAAGAAAGTAGCCATCTGCAAATTATGTCTGAAATAAATTCTACAAAATTATTTTTGCTTTAGGTAATGTTTGCTTCTAATGGGATTTTAATATCCATTAAAAATATCCATTAAAAAATGGTAAGAATCCACACTGATCAGTTTATGAAATAAGCAGGTATGGCATCTACGTTCATCTTAGTTTTCTTTTTGGGGGAGATTGACAGACTGGTATACAGTAACTTCCAAACTAGGAAGCTTGATTTCATAACACTCACTTTAAAATTAAAATGGTTAGAGAAGAACATAATATTGCATGTATCATTATCTTTTAAGAAGGGCACTTGGTGGTTTTTAGAAGAAAAATTCAGGGTATACAGCTCTGTTAATTTGAGAAATTCAAAATGATCCTTTAACTTTAGTCACTTAAAGCACAGGATGCACTTACATATAGTTCTTTGCTCAAGTTGATTTTAGAAGTTGCTTATTATCATGTTAACATGCAAGCAAAGTTTTTGCCCTATTAAAATTGGAAACCAGTGAATTTTAGCTGTTATTTCCTTTGGAGTAAACTTTGATTTTTTTCACGTTTTATTATTATAATAGTCTACATATTCTCAGCTCAAACCATAATACTTCCAGTATCAATTTTTGGAGTCACAGATTTTAAAGCATAGCTTGACATTTCATAGTTGTCAGTTTGCCAGTGATGTGAGTGGAATTAGAACCCAAGTTTCTAAACTCAAGCAAGGAAAATAACTTCCTGAAAATGTTGCCTACAACAAATCTACCCTACTGCTACTCTAACTTGGCTTTCCATGCTTTTTAGAGGAGTACATGAATTTGATCTCCAGTGAACTTCGCAAATGACAGTCTTGTATGTAGTAGTAGTAGTGCTTCCCTTTGAAACTAGTTTCATTCCTCTTTAAAGTGGCATGACTAATAGTCCCTATTGTCTGTCCAAACAGAGGAATGCTGTGAGTTCCATCCTGCTTGAAATACAAGAATGATTCATTTCTTGATGACCTTTCTCTTCTATTAGCAGCTTCAGTGATCTGCTTTTCATTTTTTCAAGTGCTCCTTTTCTGAGTGTACAAAACACTTTGTAGTAGTAGTCGATTGTTAGCTATGATAACTAGTTCACTTTAAATTTTTCAGAAGGCTCAAAATCATACTAAATCCAATTATAGATAACATTTTTGCCCATTTTTCTAGAAAAACAAGTTCTATGTAATTACTCTGGTCATTTTTACCTTTCCTAAGTAAACCGGTTTGGGTTTTTTAACTTATCTGTACAGATATAGTCTGGCTTTATTTTGCCTTAAAATATACTTATTTTTGCAAAGAGTACTAAACAGTTCTTTAAAAAGGCAAAAAGTCTCTTTCAGAAATCATCACAGTGTTGAGCATGTCTGCAAGACACTGGGAGCTGTGCTTATTCGCTGACAGTTTTAGTGGTATAGCTTCACTGTATGTAATGAGCTGGGTCTCACTACTGCTTTTTTGGCATCTTTTCTAAATACAGTAACTAGAGAAGAAAAATATTTTGTAGTGTTTCATGTTAAGCTAAATATAAGTTGTTAAACCTGTAGTTTATTTTCTGTAAATGAAACTACAAAAACTCTCCCAGTTGAGCATCTACATTCATAACTAGATCCTGAATGTAGTCAAGCAATTTCCAATTAAAAGGGGAAAATTGCAGACTTCCAAAACAATTAAAAGGTGTCTGTGAAACAGCTGCTTTCCATCTTAAAGCTTTGATATTAGGTCTTAAAATGTTGTTAGAGTGGCCCAAAAGCTTTCGACATTTATCTAGAGCAAAATGCTGATGTAGAAAATATAATAAACTTGAGAGGAAGTCTGCTTTGTGAATCTACATGAAAAATAGGTAGCAAATTTAAAATATATCCCTGTTTATGTGAGAGGCTGCCTATGCGGCGTCATCTGGAAAACTCCTGCAATAATTTAACATCCTGTATCTGTATCAGAGAATTCTGCTTGATGAGCACACTAGAAAAACATTCATCTCATTAAAAATTGTAAGTCTACACTAAGTCCACGTGATTCTCTGTGACTTTAGTAGATATTATGGTACGAGTCTAAAAGCAAAGTTCGTTACTTTTTAAGATGATTTCATAGGTGATGATTTTACATACTGTATAAGTTAGAAGCTGAAGTTTTTATCAGACATTTGCTTTACCTAACAGGGAAGCTGGCAACAGAAACAAGTTTGTTCTCTGGTAGAAGGTTGTAATTTAACCTGACATAAGGAATTTCATTATTAAATCTGTGCAGTGTTGCTCTGATATTATGGTGACAAGTGGCTATAACAGAATCTGTAAGTATTATCTAAAAAATTTAGCTTATTTTTCACGTTATATGCATTACCAGATATCTAGTTACATAGTACAGCATGCAGTTTATATGAAAACTAGCTCCTAAGTTACACAGTAGTAGTTATTCAATGCAAAGTCCTTACTTATCTTATAAATATAATTATTGTGTTTATTTTAATCTTATCACATTAACATTTTGAGTGCAAGTACAAAATGGCAAATCACTTATCACTTTGTTGTGAACTAAAATAAAGTTGCTGATTATTTAAAAAGCAGCAAATGCATTTATCACGGAAATATCAGGAAATAAATGCATTTATCACGGAAATATCAAGTCCACTAAATAAGACTGATGCTGGGTAAGCAGGATCTGTTGAATTAAAGGCTCTGTTTGAAAGTCCTCTTGAGGTTAATGCAGGAAATGGTATTGCCAAACCTTATTGCAGGGTCCAAGTAAAAGGCAAATGTTCGCCCAGCTTTCCTATATACATACATTTTTGAGTTTGTGTGGTTTTGTGTGGGTTAGTTAAGCTGTGAGTTTGTAAGGAAAACTTAGTATCTTCCTTAGAAACTCCATCTTGTCTTGACTGGGCAGCAAGTTTATGAACTTAGACAAAGATATCAGCATACCCTTTTTGTATTTAAATAGAGAGCTCTCCAAGTTTAGCAGCATATTGTGGTTATTTAGTATATTTTGAGGACAGGCTGAGACATTCCTTTGCACTTCATGAAGTTACTGTTTGACATATCATATCGGATTCATGTAAATATATGAGAAAGTACAGAGACTGTGTTGATGATGTGTAGCTGAATTTAAGATTTTAATAAGAATAATTATTCTTACAGTAATGTGCTTTATAAATGCATGTTTTTCAGGAAGTTACAAACTTCCTAACAAAGTCATATCCATGTATGCTGGGGAGGTATTTTACATAAAAACGTTTTATATTTCATTTCACCAGAAGTTTGCTGTTAGTCCAGCTCTCATAAGCACTGAGTCAGTGTCCCATTTGTTAGCATAGTTTCCCATTCCTTTGCCTTAAAATCATGATCTGTTGCTTTTTTCAGTTCTCTCATTACTTTCATTTTCCATGTAAAGTTGTCTGAAACCTTTTGGCTTCTTTACTAACTTCCCAGGAGCAGCTAGTATCTTTTCCATATTCTGTGCTGCTCATTTGCAATCTTTTAAGTCTGCAGTGTTTTGTTTCTGAGGTGTAATATGTAATACATATGCATAAAGGAAGCATTAAATAAATACTTCTAAGAAATGAAGCAACATCACCAAACATTAGGTGATTTTTACTTTAAAAAAAAAATAAGAAAAGTAAATTTTGCAACCTGTAACAGTAGAGCAGAGTGTTGTTTTTTTAAATAATATGAGAATCTATTAGATCAGGTAAATATGTTGATAAATAAAACTATACTTTCAGGCTTCACTGAAAATTATTCTGTGCTTTCTTGGACATTTGTTCAGTTAAACATGTAATCGTTGCCTATAAAACTGAACTTGTAATTAAATACCAGTGCTGAAACAGTAGGCAATGCATTGAATACTTGTAGACTAAATTCCACCATTTTCTCCATAAAAATGTTACAGTCTTCATTTATGAGAAGAGTTTTTTTCCCTATAAACATCTTAAGATGCTGTCTGCTTTTAGAAGGATTTATTGGTAATAGGCCTCATCTTCCCCTTGCAAGACGTCAAAGAACCAGTTTTGCTTCAATATACTTGTGCCAAAAGTCAATCTTGAAGGTAGCTAAGAAGATCAGTTCTTCTTGCAACATAGGTCATCGTTCCAAATAAAAACATGGCTCTTGGCAGCATGACTCATGACTAGTGTTTTATTCTCTTTATTCCTGAAAAATGTCTAGTCTGGCAGTGAAATGAAGCTGTTCTGACTTTTGTTTGCATCTGTTTTAGATGTACTTTTGAGTTCTAATGACATTTACTAAGTGAACTTCGACAGCAAATATTGATAATTATAAATAGTTATGCAAATTAATGATTACTGTTAAAGAGCTGTGAAAAAGTGCCACGGCACTCATATTTATTTAAAAATCAGCTGTCCCAAGGCTTTTCTATTGAATTTAGGTTGTTTCTTTCTCTAAAAATGTGTATGTATGTAAAAAATTAATCTGTATCTGTTTATATGCGTTTATAAACACATACACAAACTAAAACCCTCAGATTGAGTTTGTGGGAATTTTACATTTTAAGTTAAGGTGAATTTAATGGTTCTTAAAGACCTGTACCAGGTTTGGCTGGGATGGAGTTAATTTTCTTTTTAGCAGTCTGTATGGTGCTGTGGTTTAGATTTATGACCAAAACAGTGTTGATAAACCAGCAGCATTTTAGCTGTTGCTGAACAGTGCTAATGCAGTGTCAGGGCTGCCCATGTTTCTCACTCTGCCACCCCAGCGAGTAGGCTGGCAGTGGGCAAGAAGCCGGAGGGGAACACAGCCAGGACAGCTGATCCCAACTGACCAAAGGGATATCCCAGACCATATCATGTCATGTTTGCCAAGAAAACCAGATGGAAGTTCTTCCAAAGTAGCTGTTGTTTGGGTATGGGCTGGGCATTGGTCTGTTGGTGATGAGTGACCGCATCAATTTTTCTTTTCCTTTCCTTCACTTATTAAACTATCTTTCTCTTGACCCATGAGGTTTTTTTCACACCTATGCCCTTCTGGTTCTCTCCCCCTTTCCTCTGAGGGGAGTGAGCGAGCAACTAGTTGGGGATTTACCTGACAGCTCAGTCATCCACATCAAGACCAAAGGACAGATGTGGCTTTTGAGACAGAAATGCATATTAACACTTAATTTTAGCTGAATTGGTTTGGTTACTTGCTGTGTTTAAACAGACTTGCATTTTGACAGCTGCATCTCTGCTAGGGTCTGAGATTGAACCACCATTTCAGTTCTGACCAGGAAAAATCAATAGAATTAAGTGAATTTCTGAGAGGCAAACAGACATCTTTCACGTTCTTTATAGGGGTTTAAATGGAAAGTAGTAAGGAGAGAAGCATAGAAATTCTATAAAACCAGCAAACTTATTTCTAAAGGCAATTTTTTTCATAACTCAAAAAGAGCTTTTAAGCCTTGGTGAATAATTTAACCATTATATGTTCATTAATTTAGTAACTGACACTTACCAGAGTTTCTGTTTGATTTTTTTCTCCCCCTATATTTGGAACATTGTTTAAATCACCTTAAAAACCAAATCAGAATTACATTTAATGTTTAAAAAGTTAACTTGATCTTCAGTGTCACTTCTCCACAAATTTGTGTGGAATTTGATAAGAAATAGAAGCAATCCCTGTTGTTGCTGATGTACAGGGTGTAGAGATTCCAATTGTAAAGTTGTAAGCTCCAAGATCACTGTCAGTTTGAATGTCCCAAAACTTCAAGGGATTTAGGTGATCTGCCTTTGACAGGTGTGGTAAAATAATAGTATCATTTGTTTCCAGCTTCTTTTACATTTCTTGTCTTCACTGGAAAGAATTTAGTTTTGAAAGAAATGAGGAATACATACACATATTTTTAAAGGCTCTTGTTTTCACTGAAGTGCTATAATCTAGAAAAATGGTTCCTGTGCCCATATTCTGGGGGAGGAGACTGGCCAGGACTGTTCTTATGACCTTAAAGCACTGTGTGTAAAGCTTTATAGTCTTTCAAACTTAAGCTGAGAAGAATACATGACAGCAGAGATAGAAAGTTAAATCAGCGATACGAAAGGAATGTTTAGGAAATTTGTAAATTGGAAGGAAAAAAGCTTCAGTAACAACAGAATACAGGATAGATTGAGAAGGACTGAGAAAGTTCTGACAACCGAATTTAAGCAAAAACAGGGTAATTGGATCTACCAGCATTTACTAAAAGAAAATAAAGTGAAAGTTTAAAATAAAGTGTGCACATTTAAAAAATAAGGGTAGATTATTCATTCATTCTGTAAAGTCCATCTTGACTGGTCTGTAGTTATGTTAATAGGTTAAACAAATAAATAAAAAAGAGGTCATAATACAAGTAGCAATAGATGGTTAATCGCTTCTAATTGGCATATCAGTATTTTTCATAGATTTTTGTGTTCTCATCCTGAGAATGAAGAAAATAATTGGGGTAAATTGAGAGAGAATTTGGTTAATAACCAGTGGCTCTACATAAACCCTTACCAGACTCCTCACCAGTGGCCAGCACCAAGAGCACATTTTTGTTGGACCAGGGATCAGAACAAGATGCACACTGATAAGTGAAGGGTCATATTCCATTCAGTGACTGAATTATCCACAGCATGCCCTTCAGTGGAGTAGATCTTGAACACTGCAGATGGGAAAAAGGTAGATAGCGTCACCTGAAAACTTTACGGGAAATTGACAGTTCTCTCAGCTTTGCTATGCATATTACTTTGGCCTGTGTGTGGATGATTCCTCAGTTAAGGTACAGTTTAGCCTGAGTAGGGGTAGTAATAGGTCTGTTGTCTTTTTAGAAATACAAAATGACTCTACAAAACAGTACACAAGCCAACTTACAAATGTTGGCTTTAAATGATAAAGAGGGTTAGTACTTTGGAACTTACTTTCATGTAGCGATGCATTTGAGGAGCTTTAAAAATCTTAACTCTTTAATAAAAAAAGTAATAACATTTAATACTAATACTTAGTATGAACAAATTGGTAAATTAATAATCTTAACCATCTGCCACTATAATCTAGTAGTAAAATATAATTTTTGGGGAAAAAAAAAAACCACTTGTTGTAACATAATGCCCAACTATACTGAATGGATTAATTTTTTTAATATTCACTTGAATTATAATTGTCAGTACTTACAAAAAGCGAATCCTCACCATATTGTTTTTAAATTTAAATACTTTGCTTAGCTTAAGTCATCTGATTGCATCTATTTTGGGTGTCTTTGTTCCAGTTTCTGCTTCTGAAACATTTCTGTGTGATAGTTAGAATCCCTGAATCATCAGTAGCTGGGTGTGAGTTTTGGCATTCTCAGTTTTATCTTTTCTATAACTGAAAAGAATCTGCCTCAGAAGAATGACCTATTTTGGTGCCTGTGTATGAAGTGTTGGCTAAGACTGCCACCTTTTTCTCCTTACATCCTGTACAGTACCTTGAGTGAATTGCACAGCATCTTGAGGTGAATAAGTTTCCTCCATTTCTAAAACATTATTCTTGGCTGCACTTCTGTAATATTTGGCAGCCATAGCTGCTTATTTTAAGATGTTCATTAAAGAAAAAAAAATAACAGGATGAGAGACAGCTGCAGGTACTGGCAGTATACAAAATTCATAATTGCTAAGAGTAATTGAAGCATATTATAGTATAATTCAACCGAAAAAACAGCTGGCACATGCTAAATTTGTCATATGAGAGCTTTGCAGAACCTACTTGCTACAGCTGGCAGATTAATCACCCATCTGCAAAAAAGCTAAAAGCTCACCTTTTGTTTCCTACTCGCTTAACAAAGACAATAGGCACTAGGGACTGATTTGATTATGCAGCAGTTAGGGTTACTGCTCAATTTTAATATTAAAATCTCATAATGTGTGTTTGGGGGAGGGTTAACAAACAGAATTAATTCACTGCCTTGCTCAACAGCCATCATGTTTCCTTATGCTTACAAGGTTAAACTGATAACTTTAAATACATGTTCAGTGTGATCTAATTTTAAAAATAATTTCTTTATATACAGCTGTATATGAGCATGTGAACTCTGTTTATGGCCAGCACTGTTAAGAATGCTAATTCCACACCTCAGTACTAGTATAGGAGACAGATTGTTTTCAGTAACTAAGAATTTTTAATTAAGAAAATTTTTTTTGGATAGTCTTCTAAGAAGACATAACAATTAAGATGGTTCATCACAATATAAGGATTTCCTTATTTTCAAAGCCTTTTTTACTAGCGTAGTTAGATTTGAACATAAGCAGTCTACATATTGTAAGGAGTATTGTTTGAATAGTTTTCTAGGGAGTTTATTTTGAAAAGGCATTTATGAAAAGATATGACAGGAATTGTATAAAATTTCTGTTTTGCTAATAAAACACTGAACTTTTAAAAAAAGCTGTTCATAAGGGCTCCTGTATTGAAAGTGCTTCATCTTGATGCTTGATATTGATAACAGAGGACAAAGGGCAATAATAGGGTTAAGTATTAACATACTATCTCGATCCTGCAATTTTAATCCATCTTTAATTCTTATTTTATTTAAAAATGTTCACATTGGTAACACAGGTATAATCTATGTATAATTTTAACTGTTTAACATTGTTTAAATATCTGCCTTTGTACTCTCATTTTTATAGTAACTAGTCAAAAGATGTTGAACTTTTTTTATGGCATCTACCTGGGATTGGTTAAAGGGGCTGGGTGAGAACAAGGGAGTGGAAACTACCAGACAGGTATACTTGCAACCTTATGTTAACAGATAAATTGCAACCTTGTATTTCAAGTGCCATATAGCAGTTTTCAGTCAAACTTTTATGAAATACTAAGTTTAAAACTTTTTAAGAGTAAATTGTTGTTGAGAACTAAATGCCATCATTAAAATAGCAGAGGTTTTTAAGATGAAGAGATTAAAGTATCTCCTTACCTCCATGCCCCCAGAAGGAATAAAGGCTTTAGCTTCCATTAGGGTGCATGTAGTTTCGGTAATAGGCAGAGCACCTAAAGGTTAGGTATCAGCTTTCTGAGCATTGTCAATGTGCTGCATATTCATGAAGGTGATTGCATTTCAGCATACTTTCAACTTGAGAAAGGAAGGTAAAGTGAGAATAGAATTGAAATTTCTTCATTAGAAATACGTTTGAACCTCAACATAGAAGGTTGTTTTGCTCAATGGTTTGCCAGTTTACAGGGGTTGACAGAAAGGACACCGGCACCAACCAAAAGAGTAAGCTTATTTTACTGATTATCTTGAGGTAATACAAAAATAAACAACACAGTAAACAGTCAGAATAAACTAAATATATTGCTAAGCAACAACACGAGGTTAGGCAATGCATCTAATCATTACTACATAAAGTTAGCAGTAGTGGTTAAGAAAGATACATCACCAACTGCCCTATTTACCATCATCCAGACCCACAGTTGCTGGGGTGCCCTGGAGCAGCCAGGGTTTGGAGAACCTCTCCCCGGCAATTGGGAAGTCTTGCGTAGTGCGTCCACCTGCAGATGAGGCCACCAAAGAATCGCTGCACAGGGGTCCAGCTTTATAGCACTTTATTACCAAATTCAGCAAGTCGGGATGACTTGCATTTTTCTTTGTGCAGAAACATCTGGCACATCATCCTCCAAGTTGGATTCCACCCAAAGTCTGGCCAGGGATCAGGGACGAATCCAAGGAAGTATTTTTATTCTTGTGGTTTTAACCACGTTTCTCAACTAATCTTTGTCTGGTTTCACCATCTATTTCAGTTCTAACTGAAGACATATACTGATTACAAATACTATTGCATTTGCTGATGGCTGCTAAAAAGTTGCATATTGCTGTTTGCACTATGAATATTATGGCAAATGCAATCTTCACAGGGTCTGTCTAGAGGTCAACAATTCGCTTGGGCCTGTTACCCAGGCCTTGGCATATCAAAGGTGAAACTAGTGGCAAGAATCTAGATTACACCATTTTGTGTGATGGGTGTTGCTAGTGGAATAGAGACTGATCAAAGGTTAGAGCAGCTCATTTAGTTTTGCATATTTCTCTGGCTAAAGTTCAGAGGTTTTTCCGTCTTTGGTCATCCCTCTTCTTCAGTGACTTGTGATGACAGAAGGCAAGAACTGTTTCCTTTGAGCACAAATTCAAAGATGTCTACCATTACCCAGATATTTTTTGTCTTCAAAACTACACAAATTTAGAATCACTAAAACTCATTCAGTATAAAAGTAAAAAGACCACTTTGAAGAAGGTGACATTTTCCTTTTCCTCATTAAATGTTACATTGTTGTCTGTGTCGCAAGTATAAAATGACTTGGTATTTGGTTTTAGTACTTCAAAGCACCTTCAAAAAGTCTGGATATAGGTAACTAATTAGAACGTTAATCTAAAAATTGAATGCACTGTACAAATGCAGCTTGTATTTATAGCATATCTGATAACATACCTGCAAAATAAGATTCAATAAACAGGAAAAAAATCTGTAAAATGTCAAATGTTCTTGGCAAAGTCCTGTTGATTTGAACAAATACATTTCTTTCCTCTGCCATTATAGTTTTGAATACACATAATGAAGAAGTGCTAGCTGTGTAGTGCTTTTCAAATCAATGTTTAAGAACAATGCTGTAATTAAAAATACACCCTAAGGCCCTACAATGCAAGAATATACCTGTGAAATTATATTCCAATAACTGATGCACTACCATGTGTTAATCAGCATCTTTTCTCCTGATAAATAGGAGTGAGCTGAGTCAACAAAAACTTCATAGCCAGGAGCTCATTTCTCAGCTGGAAATGGCAAATGAAAAGGTAACTGAGGTAAGATAATGACCGATATGACAACTACTTTCAGTTACAACCTGATGCATGCACACTAGGATCTTAACAGAAACCTATTTAGATTAGTTATTTTGCTGGTTTAAAAATATTAAAGATTTTTGACAGGAGTAGTCATAACTGGAGAACCCCACCGTTTCTGCTGACTGACATGTTAAAATGGCAGGAAGACAAATGAACTTTACTCTCAAATTACAATAAAAGGTAAAGGAGAGATCATATTGCAAGGTTACTAATCTAGTAATTTAAGACAATTCAGGAAATGTTTCTGAAGTCACCTATGCCTGTGTGTGTATGCATGCATACTTCTAAAAAGGAGTAGGCATTGTGTTACAGATGATGTAGCATATGCAGAGATACCAAATTCTTAGCATACTATGTGTGTAGTAGAATTTACATTGTATGTGCATATATGCATATAGATAAAAGCATTAGCCATTAAAGATTAAGACCAGGGTTGTTTTGGAGTGTGCATTGTTCAATAATTAATGGCCACTTTAGAAAACAGCTATCCTGTCAGCCTCAGAAATCTGCCATAATATCCAGTTCTATCTAGGATAAGTCCTTCTGTGTTGGTTTTTGTAGTGCTCTATTATTTAGAAAAATTGAGCTGATGCAAGAATAGATTTCTGTAAGTAAAGGATGGTTAAGAAAGACTTTATGTGTTCCCTTTGATGAAGAGAACAGAAGAAACCTGTAGCAAGATTAGAATCTCATTTGTATTATCTAGTATATTCTTTTTCCCTTTGAGTATAGCTAAAACATTTATATTGTAAGACTGTGTAAATTAAATTACCTGGATTAAAATGTCAGCTTTTATGCATCTTACTTCAAGATGATGAAATGAGTAAAACTTCCTCTGCAGATTACTCTGATTGGAAAAGTCATATTATGTCGTATTTGAGCTGGAAATTCTCTATAATGTGTGAGCAGTATGTCTTCAGTCTTATTGTAAGTGGTAAACAGTTCCACTTCTGAAGTTTCTCTTCTTTTAAGCTTTTTTCACTACAGTATGTATGGATCCAGTAAAAATAAATTTGTATTTGGAATGAGATATTTCATTTACACAGGATGAAAGACTAATGATGGAATATCGAGAATACATCGATAGGCTTCAAAGACAACTGAGCCAGGCAGAACAGAAGGCAGCTACAGCATCTCAAAAGGTACAAAACTGATGCAGCAAGCCCTGCAATGTCAAAAGTACTGAAAATCGTGCAGCCAGAATAGGAAATACTTGTTTTTTTCCAGGCCATGGGAAGAGGGGAATGAAGGGATGGTATATAGAATCATAGAATGGTCTGGGTTGAAAGGGACCTTAAAGATCATCTAGTTCCAACCCCCCTGCCATCAGCAGGGACACCTTCCACTAGACCCGGTTGCTCAAAGCCTCATCCAGCCTGGCCTTGAACACTTCCAGGGAGGGGACATCCACAACTTCCTTGGGCAACCTGTTCCAGTGTCTGACCACCCTCACAGCGAAGAACTTCTTCCTAATATCTAATCTAAACCTCTTTCAGCTTAAACCCATTTCCCCTTGTTCTGTCATTAACTGCCCTTGTAAAAAGTCCTTCCGCAGCTTTCTTGTAGGCCCCCTTCAGGTACTGGAAGGCTGATATAAGATCTCCCCAGAGCCTTCTATTTTCCAGGCTGAACAGCCCCCAGCCTGTCCTCACAGGAGAGGTGCTCCAGCCCTTGGATCATCCTTGTGGCCCTCCTCTGTATTCCTTCTAACAGGTCCATGTCTTTCTTATGTTGGGGGCTCCAGAACTGGACACAGTACTCCAGGTGGGGCTTTATGAGAGCGGAGTACAGGGGAATACGTATCTCAGTACCATAGTGAACATCCCTAGGTACCTAGAATCACAGAATTGCCTAGATTGGAAAA
>NW_010329383.1:107819-119239 GCF_000700745.2 Antrostomus carolinensis | reverse complement strand
AAGGAAGGTGTAGAGAGGTGGGGGTCAGTCTGTTCGACCACCTAACAAATGATACAAGAGGAAATGACCTCAAGTTGCACCAAGGCAAGTTTAGATTGGATATTAGGAAGAATTTCTTTACTGAAAGAGTTATCAGGCATTGGAATGTGTTGTCCAGGGCAGTGGTGGAGTCCCCATCCCTGGAGGTATTTGAGAGTCATGTAGACATAATGCTTAGGGACATGGTTTAGTGGTGGACTTGTCAGTGTTAGGTTAATGATTGGACTCAATGATCTTAGAGATCTTTTCCAATCTAGGCAGTTCTGGGATTCTGTGACTTCAAGAGGCCAACTCCCTGCTTAAAGCAGGTGTGGTGGTTTCACCCACAGGTAGGACCATGTTGTCCTGCACTTACTCCCCTCACCCACTTTGATGGGAAGGGAATCACAATAATGGGGGCATGGATTAGAATGAGGACAGGGATAGTTCACTCACCAGTTATGGTCACAGGCAAAATAGACTCAACTTGAGGAAGAAAAATCAATTTAATTTGTTACCAATCATCCAAGCAGCACAGTGAGACATAACAACCACATCTTTAAGACACCTTCCCCCACCTCTCCCTTCTTCCCGGGCTCAAATCACTTTGCTCACAGTTTCTCTACTTTCTCCCTGCCAGTGGCACAGGGGGCAGGGAATGGGGGTTCAGTCAGTTCACCTCTGCCGTTCTTCCAGGCGTGAAAGTCCAGGAACAAGATGTTCCAAAGCGAGCTTCCCATGGATTCACAGACCTCTTTGGGCACAGCTCCCAGCTGTGGCATGAGGACGTCCACATGTTGCAAACAGGCCTCAGGTCCAGCGCATCTCCTCCCCAGCCCCTCAGCTCTGGGAGTCCACCTCCACTCTGGCGTTGAGCGTCTCTCAGGGTCTCAACTCAGTCACACTTGCCCTTGGGCTTGGCTTTTTGCTCCATTGTGGAGTCCTATGGTCTACATGTGGGTATCTGATCCATGGTTGAACCTCCATGGGCTGCAGGGGCCTCCTTTGCCTTCTCCTACTCCATGTGGTTGAACTGGTTGTGTCTAAGGTTCTCTGTCCTCCTCCTCCTCCCCCTTCCTCCTGGCAACGAAGCTCTCTCTTTGTTTAGGCCAATGGTAGTCTTTTGTTCAGGTCAATGCCACTTCTCTGGGTTCTCTACGCCTTCTTCTTTTCAAGACAGTCCTTCCCCTCACAAATATGGGTTTGCAGAGGCCCTATTCCATGTTGCCTGTGCTGCTGGGGAGGAGAAAGTAGAGAAACTGGGAGCAAAGGGATTTGAGCAAAGTGATTATGTGCAATATTAAAAAATGTTAACACAAAAAGGGTTGTTTCATACGTGTTTTGTGTTAGGCATTGAACAAAATACATGTTATTGAGTAATGATACTGCTGATTGACCTGCCAGGATGCAAGTGTGAAGTGTATAGATGTAACCAATCATGTATTTAATGAATGTATGGCAAACATATTAGAAGAGAAACATTTTTTTTTTGTCTACAGCTTGTGATTTTGTCATTATTTCAGTTCCTGTGAGAGCAGTTGGACTGTAAGAGAGTTAAAAACAATCTTCATTTGCTATTACAAATATTTAAACTTCACAAAGTACTCATTAAAATTATAACTATTGTTTGAAATTCTGTATTATATTACTATATTGCTCTTTTTCATTTTATTTCCTATAAAAAGCAGTTTTCTAATGTCTAGTCTAGCAGCCCGTGACTTAGTTATTAGATTTATACTTCTTGTCCATAGAGTGTTGAAAGGTCAGTGGAATCAAAAAACATTGCCTTTGGCCATCATTATGAGTCATAGACCTACTCTCCTTTGTTGAAAGCAACTATCAGACTATCTAAAAGGTATTCCTTTCAAAGTTGCAGTGCTTACTTTGTTTCTCTCCTAATCAGTGGAGTAAAATCTTCCAAGAATTTGGAGCTTCTAAGGAATTTGCTGAAACAGCAAGTGAACTGACTGACCGTAGCTGCCTATTTTGCCAACTTTTTGAAGAAAAGCTGGTTTTAAGACAGATAATGTCAGGGTAAAATGGATAAAGATAATGTATTTCTTTAACTATAACTTTAAAGAATTAATGTTAGCATTTAAAATGCTTTGTAATATTAGCCACTGGGATAGTCCCACTGGGCTAGCCCTTGGCTAGCAGCCAACACAGCTGTTCACCCACTTCACCCCCACCCCCAGGGGATAGGAGAGAGGACTGGGGGACAAGGATAAGGAGACTCATAGGCTGAGATAAGAACAGTTTAATAATACAAATAAAAGAAAACTTAAAATAATACTAATATTAAAAGCGTACTGATAATGATAACAGTAACAAAATAGGCAAATGAGAGATACCCAGTGCAACGGCTCACCACCTGCCGACCAAATCCAGCCCGTTCCCAGATAACGATCCTGGAGGAGCGACAATTCTGAACTGAAACCACAATCCCAGAAGAGTGAGAGCCCGAGCGAAAGTCAGGGAGAGCTAAAAGAGGATGAGACCCTCACTAATATACTGGACATGACGTGATATAATATGGAATATCCCACTGGCATACCCCAATGCCAATTTAGCTTATTAATTTAAATATTCCTCACCCCCTTAGATCTTGTGCTTGTAGACTAACAGAACACAAAGTCCTTCACTTTCAGCAACAAAAATGCAAACACTGGTGTGTTATCAGTGTCTCTCTCATAACAAGTCCCAGGCTGAAAAGCAAAACGCAGCACTATTCTAACTACTGAAAAAGAAACCCAGCTCTGTTCCAGCTAAAAACCAGGACAGCCATTAAACATTATTTGTAATTTCAGTCTCTTACTGGAAATGCAATTCAATAGTAAGTTATTTCCGATATAGTTATTTCCTGGGGAAAAAAAAAAAAAAAAAAAAAAAAAAAAAAAAAAGATAGTAAGGCAAGGTAACAAGAAGGATTTGTTAAAGAGTTTATTAAGGACTTGATGGAACTCTTTGCTGCCAGTGGTCATCAAGTTACTGTATCAATTTTAATATCCATACTGTATGTACTCTGAAATAATATTTGGATGCTACCTCTAAGTATGGCCTCCAAAGAACATTCTGCCAAAGTGCAGGTTTAATGCTTTTATGTTGGAATACGTGGCTTGTGTGCCAATTACACTAGCGCCTAAGAGCAACATTGAATGTACTAACGTAAGTACATTGACCCTTGCACTCCAACCTTCTGGGCACTTCTGGTTTACGGTCTTAACTGTCTGGGGACCATATAACTGTTAAAGCAAGGAACATGCCAGCCTCGCAGTGGAGTATCATCGGCATCAATAAAAAGCACAAGAGCGCTATAGATCAATGGTAAACCTTAAAAACATCTACATACAATTCCCTGCCCCAATTTCTTTGCCAAACACTAAAAGGCTTTCAGTGCTATTCAATATCCTTTTTTGGTTCAGACTTTCTGTTTTTTTCTTTCCTCCAATTCAGCCATCTCATTCCAGTGATAAGACCTAGTGAGAATCTTTCTTAAATAAATAAGAAAAAACCCCTCAGAACTCTTTCTCCTGTTGTTTAGACTAGGATTTGTCATGTTGTAGTTGGGGAGTAAGATTTCTGCTTTCGAATGGAATGTCCAACAATTACAGCAACCTCAGCTAACTTTGAACTTAGCCCTGTTTTAAGCATGAGTCTGATCCAAGTAACCTGAAAATGTCCCTCCCAACCAAAATTATGAGACAAAATATACTGAGAGTGTATTTCAGAGTCATATTCTGCTGGGTACCCTTATTGTTCTGTGTTAGCAAAGCTATGCTGTTCTTAATTCTTCTCTCATTTAGGTGTGCACTATGATTTCTTAGTAACATTATTTTATATAGAATATTGCTTTTGCAGAGTTTACCAAAAGGAAATAGCTTTTGTTCAGAGGATTTACCTAAACTGCTCACATTTTTTCCAATTTATCTATGCTCTGTTCAGTCTCTTAGACCAGTAATATTAGTAGAATTCTTAAAAATAAAATCTTTAGCATTATGTATGTAGTGGGAATTAAAACTATTGGATACATTTTCAACTTGGAAATCAAGTTAGATTACTAGTTTGGGAAAAATCCTGAAATCTTAATGAGAGTAGCATCCTGACAGCCTTATATTTTAAGGGCATGCAAGCCTGTGTATTTAAAACAACATTTAAAACTCTGGAGCCTGTGTTGAATGGCCAAATGCCTTCGCTCTCTAGACTTTTTAGACTTTAGTGTGTAGACATTTTCTCACTGAGTCACACCCAAACTTTCAAGAAGTAGACAGTACAGAAGGGCTAGAAATATTGTATTAAAGCAAGCATATTGTGATTCCTTTTTGGGTAATATTCTCCAAACTCCTAGCAAACTCCTTCGTCTTAGTTACAAGTAATATTACTGTGTTTTGTAGCCTTTAAACTTTTACTGTCTGGTTTTTGTATCAAGTTACTTTTTAAGCCTATAAACCTGTATGCATTTGTAATTATTACCACACCTCTATCATTATAGTATGAAGAATAGTATTTCCTTGTTTTGAACCATTTTGATGATTTCCTTTGAAGATTTATAATTCTTTTGTTATGAGAATGTATAAAATATTCCTTGCTCTCGTTCTTCATACTACTCTTGACTTTATAGGTCTTCGTCACATCTCTTCTGAGTAGACTCTTTTCCAGATGGATGTCAAGTTTATCTCTGGCTTTCTGGAAACTGTTCTGTACCTTGTTTACCCTTCATTTGCACTTTGTAAGATCAGATACTGTTTTTAAGATAGAAAGCAGTAGGATCAGAATATATGGATGTGGACAAACAAGTTCTTTAACGTATAGAGTCTGTTTAATTCAATGTTCTGCTCCAAAAGCGATCATAAGACATCCTTGGGAAGGAGAAAAAAAGGACTCAGGTAATTCATATGTATCCAGAAGTCCACTAATTCTGATTTTATAGCCTCTGCTAAAGTGTCCAGTATGACATCTGTCTTAAAGATCTGTGGTTGCTGAAATTTCCATAGTACCTTTTATGAGGATAGTCATTGCTTTCGTCTTCCTGCATTCCTGTACCGAAGAAAACCAAAAGGTTACATACTGCCATTAGTAATTGGGATTGTTCATTCCTGAGTTGTACTAGAGTATGTGGATGAATACTGTCTGGTGCTGGTGTCTGGATAGAGTCTATTCTGCCTGTTCGTACTATAACCTCTTTTGCAGTTCAGTTTCAGACAAACCCTCTGTTACAGCCCCTTCTGCCCCTAAAGGGTTCCAATATAGTCATCTTCTATAATGAATGGCAGTGCACAGGCCTCATTTAACTTCTGTACAATGATTCTGAGTGTTGCTGTTGTATCAAGGTTGTCAGTCGTACAAACTCCCCGATAGAATTTTTGCTCAAGATTGTGAAGATTCCTCAAGATTCCTCAAGGATTCCTGCCCCATCCCACTGGACTTTTTTTTTTTTTTTTTTTTTTCATTTAATCTATTAGAATTTATTTCTATTAGAGAGAACCAGACCGTACACCCATCACAGTATCCATGGCAGAGAGCTGCCATCAAAGGTTGCAGCCTTGTAAGAAACTGAATCAAAGAATGTTAAGATATAGCATTCAGTTATTGGTGAACGCAGTTATCTATAGAAGTCACTTATCACTCATAGATTGGATGCTGTTAATTGTATTAGTATGTGCTGCTTCTGGAGCAAGCAGACTTCAGAATTGGCAAGATATTTTTATGAAATAAAAATGTGGTTTTATACTGAAAAGCTTTTGCTTCTTCAGTGAAGCTCTAATCTGAGTAGTAGTAATTTCAGTTTTTCCTGTATCCAGTGAATTTAAACATCTGCTGACTGGGCTGTATGTGTTAGTTACAGCTTCTACACTTAGAAATCTTTAGAGAGCTCCATGAAGATGGAGAGTTCTTCCAGTTTCTTACGAAAAATACAAATGAAAAAATTTCCTTGTGCATTTCGTAAATACGAGCTATGTGTGATACATACATGTGATATGTAGATCTCTAAACATGTATTCATTGAATGTATTCTAATATAAAGAAGCACATTTGAAAAGTATTCCAAAGTAACCATTGTCAACTAGAACAGGAGGAGAATAATTTTTGGCACATCAAGGGCTTATCCTTTACGGTTTTGATTATTGTGCACTGCATAGGTATGATTCTGCTATAATAGAAAGTATAATTGCTATGATTTTGATTGACATCTTGGATGCTATTGTCGGATACAGAATAGATAATGATGGTGACAGGGACCTTGGAAACATTCAAATAGAATTAAGGTTAGAATTAAGTTCTGAGACTTTAAGGATAGTAGAATATTTAAATACTTACAGTTAAAGTTGTAAATTTTATTTTAGAAGTTTGAAATCTGCAATTTCTACAGTAAAGTGAAAATATTCTGGTGGATGTTACTTCCTTCTCTTTGTGCTGCTAAACAACTGTGGCAGCAGGGCTGACTTCTATCACTAGCTCAGTTTTGCACGTGAAATATCCCAGACCACAAAGTAAGCAGTTCTTGAAGTTTCCCCAGTAAAGAAATACTCCTGGATACACTTGGTACAACCGGAAACCTAATTTCCTTCTTGTAATATTCCATAATATTTTCTGCGAGAGTCCGTAGACATTGTCTGGTTTGCTTGAACCTTGATTTAATAGCATAGAGTTTAAGGGCTATGTAGTGAACAATTGCATTACTGACAGTAAGAATTGAGTTTACAGCTATGAATCAAGTCCCATGAAAAAAGAAGCTTTATGAAAGGTATTTGGAGTATTAAATGGAAGGAATATAATGAAATAAAATTAGTATGCTTATGCAAATGACCTAGCTATGACTTCATAATTTGTAATGGTATTCAGTTTGGCAGTGTTTACACTTGTTAATGACTTCCTTTATGAGTGATAATTGATCTTGCTCATTATCATATTAAATCCTTGATCATATGTCATTAGTTGGGAAAGTAATAAATGGTCTGTTTGATTTTTAGTGTAATGAACTAATTAGACTAATTAAAATCAATACGTGTGCCAATATTAGACTTTGAATCTAAATGCTGCTGCTGTCTGCTGGCTAAAAATCAGCAACTCAGTAAAAAAGTGGCCTAATGCTGATTTATGAGGACTTGATGAACCTGAGGTAGAATAAATTGCTTGTAGTGGTAGAAACTGCATTAGTGAAGTACAAGATACTAAGTGCATTGTAAGGTCAACAGTAAGGGCATACTTACATGTGTAGTTATGTGACACCTTTAAACTTTCCTAGTTGATTAGATGATTCTTCACAAATTATTCAATTTAAATGTTGTAAGATACATTAATCTATATTTATAAATGCAATATTCTATGTATGTGTCTGGATGTACATACAATATGTTGCTCTCTACATGCATATATGTTTATGTATGTTAGCACATTTTGAAAATTTTACATTTTGTACAGCACTTTTATTTCTATAGTAATCTGTGAATAGGTCACACTTTCAAATTTAGCAATGTACTGCTACTACAATGTGTTAGTCAACCATGGTATCCATTCACTTTTATGTTTATGAGGAATTGTGTTTATAAACCCTAAGGGAGACAGGAACACATCCTGTAATTCTGTAATGACCTTTTGGAGAAGAAGGAACTGTCTACTGGTAAGGAAATGGGAATATTATTTCAGGATTCAGGATCTTGTTAGTATAAGCAACAAAAGATTAGTGGAAATCCTTTTGGCTCCAAGAAGAGATTAGAAAAAATGTGAGGTGATCTAGAGAAGTATGCTACATTTTTATTTTCAACAAAAATACTGCTCAGAGACAAATTTTTGAATGTTAAAGTTTTAAATATAAATTAATATATTTTTGAATGTCCATATTTTTAAAAGGTCTGTGTAGATACCTTATAGGTTCTTTGTGGAGCACATGATATTTTGAAAATGAAGTATAATGCATCTATTAATGATAAGCATTGAACAGGTCAGAGCTTTATTTTGCTAGTCTTCCACTATTGTTTTTGTATTAATTATATGTTTATCTTGTCATTAAGAAAGTTCAAAGGCTGCTTGCTTTCTTTTTTGCTTGTTTTGGTTTTGGTTTGATTTTAGTGGAACA
Source organism: Antrostomus carolinensis (assembly GCF_000700745.2). NCBI lineage: Eukaryota > Metazoa > Chordata > Aves > Caprimulgiformes > Caprimulgidae > Antrostomus > Antrostomus carolinensis. The sequence goes on along the minus strand of NW_010329383.1, from coordinate 111,147 downwards.
CAGACAATCAGAATTAGTGCGGTCCCCATCCTTTCCTCTCACCTCCCGCACCACACACTTAGATGCACAGTGTAAAGAGAAGAGAATATAGAATGATAGAGGGGAATTTGGTGAATTGTTTCTTACACCTTGAGGATATAATGTAACATCATAATGTTGTCAATGTCCCAATCAGCAAAGCAGGAAAAATGATATACACATGATTTCTATCTAAAAAGTATTAATCCCAAGTACAAAAATGTATTAACATAAATAAGTAAATAAAACCAAACAGAGCTAACAATCTTATGGCTCCCAGATCTAATGTTAATCCATGAGATCATGTGGCTTTTGAGGAAGTACCTCTTCCACTTAGGTCACTGGAAATATGGGTGTTCAGACACTCTAAATTCAGACTTTGTAGGAATAATCCCTTAATCATCTGACCTAATTTTGATGATGAATATTTTAAAATAGTGGTGACTTATTAATAAGGATTTCAGAAAGGCATGATTTGAAATAGGTGTCAACTCTAATTTAAACAAGTACTTGAAGAAAATCTACAGCATTAATGTAGACTTAAATTGATAGTAGCCATTGAAATTTCATTTTTTTTCTTGAGCTTATAGATAGACGAGGGGAACTCATGTTCAGAATATGTACTCATGTACTGTACAGTGAGAATAAAATCTGTTAAAATGATTTACTTTTTTAATGGTTGCTTTTAGTGGCTTATTTGAGACACTTCAAGCTTGGGAATTATTCTTCAAGTGTTTTTCACTGGATAATTGCTAATTGTCAGATTCACTGAAATCAGCAATTATTAATAGGAAATGCTTAACTGTCATTGCCCACAATATTTAAAATTTTAGTCCTTGGATGAGATCTGAACAGGAGCTTGAAAATTATGTGTAGTAATCTAAATATGGGAGAGTATGTATTGATTGGAAACTTCATTATAGTTAAGAACTGTGTATAGTTCTCAGATACGTTGAACATACATTTCAACAACGGACTGTACTTAGGGGAGTATATGCAGCTTGAATCCTGGAGAAAATACTTTGTTTTGTGCTTGAAGCAGTATACCCTGAGAACATAAATGAGGTCCTTTATGTCTGAGATGCATTCAGTATGCACATTATCAGCCCTCTGATCCAAAGCACATAACCAATGTCCTTGATTCATATAAATGTACTGAATGCCCTGAGGAGCTGTGTGGGTTTGAAACATCTGACGGTTGTTTGTGAGGTGGCACGAGTTCAAGTACGTTTCTTAGCAGCAAGGGTGGGGGGAGACACTTCTGCTGGGGTTTTCAAATCAATTTTCATCCTTCATTTACCAAAGTTGAGAAAGCAACTTGTTTAAAATGGGGTGTCTCTCCATTAGTATGGTAAGTGTCTTTCTTCTTGTATGAGAGAAAAAGAGAATAAAAATAAATCTTATGTACAGTTTAGTTGAATCTTGGCCCAACAGAAGGCAACAGAAATTTAACCCTTGAATTTAGTTTTACTAGACTGACTGTTACCCAAGATGCATGTTTGCTACTGCATCATTATTCTTGCTATTGCAAAGTTTAATGTCTGATTTTGAACTTATGAGAATATTTATCTAGTTATAATAATTTCAATTTTCTTTTTTTATTTCAGATACATAACATATTTTGCTCTTGTACAATACATTCCTTATTGGAAAATGAAGGATTTTCATGGTAAAGATAAAGAGGATGGGTAAAAGGGATAAGAGCTGTATCGAAATGAGTCAGTGCTGCTCCCTCCTTGGTTGGGAGGCCTAGCTGGGAAATTACTGATCAAAGGGGAAAAGCAGGAGATCTTATTGGTCTCGACTTGTCTGGGAACTAACTCATTTAGCTCTTGAAGCCATACAAATCAGCTACCATCGGTTAAGACATACCAGGAAACAGCAATAAGGATAAAGAAGAACCACATGCCTGAAGGAACAGCTGCAAGGTGTTTTGTTTGTTTTTTTCCTTTGGGGAGGAAAGAGCTGTGTTATCCAGTCAGATTTCTCAGTTTCATGGAGTTAGGGAAACCAAAGCTATCAGGTACAAAAATTTCTTACGCTTTGTCTGAACTCAGAGAAGGTGTTGACTGTGGAGCGTCTTAGAAAGTGAGTTTCTGTGCTGCCAAATAACTGTCAACCAGGTCTAAGAGTTATTGTGCCAGATGAGCCATGACTGCAGGCCTGATACTTGCTGACCCTGAATTTTAAGAAGGGTCTTTTGATCCAGTAACTAGGTCTTTGCCCAGCTTACCTCATAAACTGACAAGAGTCAGGCCAACTCACGCTTCACCTAGCAAATAGTTTAGGTCCCATTGGTGCAAACTGGCAGTATTGATGACAGCACACTCTGGAACAGGCCACCCATAGGACATGTTTTGAGGAACAAACCATAATGGTGCTCAACCACACACTGCTGTAGGCAGCACAGTAAGCATGCCTAGTCCTCCCTCTTGCCTTCTCTTTAGAAAATTATGGCAGAGAGACATTATGGGATAATCTTATCCAGGTAAGTGCAGTTTGAAGAAGTTGTGCCTTTAAGGAGCTGCTACTCCTGTACACCTTCAGTTCATGTTTTTTTGCCTCAGCTTCCTCTGAGTTTCAGAGTCATGAATCGGGTGACTGTCCTCCTTGTAGAGAGGGGATTTAGAGTAAGGGAAACTATTGCCTGGTGAAGGGACTATTAAATCCTGCATACCTGGAATAGCTGTAGTTGGCAGCCCTTTTCCCCCTCCTCAAAGTCTTCTGCTGAAATCTGTTGTTCATACTTTGGCACAAGCTCACAAAGATTCAGGTGGAGCAAGGATTCTGTGGAGCAAGGCATTACCAGACTCCTCCTAATCAGTCAGCTATCAATCTGAGATGGATCCACTGCCAGTCTTCCGGTCATAGAGATCTGCAGAGCTGTGCTGCAGATCTGCTTCTGCCTCTCTCTTCACTGGTTATGTCCTCAAAGTCATCCTTAAATGCACAGGAGGCCATAGACAACATTCACAGAATCATAGAATGGTTTGGGTTGGAAGGGACCTTCAAAAGTCATCTAGTCCAAACCCCCTGCAGTGAGCAGGGACACCTTTACTAGAGTAGGTTGCTCAGAGCCCCATCCAACCTGACCTTGAATATCTCCAGGAATGGGGCCTTGTGGTGGTTTGGGTGGATTCACCCTTTTGCTTGCAGCTTGCAGCCAAACACAGCCTGCTCTATCACCCTCCCGCCCCCCCTCACCCGGGGAGCAGGGGAGAGAATTTGGAAAGAAGGGCAAAGACTCACGGGTTGAGATAAAAACTATTTACTAATTAAAAGAAAAAGATAATGATAACAGCAGTAATAA
>NW_010329383.1:104083-107789 GCF_000700745.2 Antrostomus carolinensis | reverse complement strand
CCCACTGACCAATTCCCATCCGGTGCCAGTTAACGATCCCGGAGCCGAGACGGTCCCGAACCGAAACCCCGGAAGAGTGAGCCCGAGCGATCCCCGAGAGAAGTGCCCCGTCTTCCGGTCAACCCTGGTTAATATACTGGCATGACGTGATATGATATGGAATATTTCATTGGCACATCCAGATGCCAGTTTTGGGTTTTGCTCCTCACTGCGCTTCCCCCTCCCAGTCCTAATGCAGCTGTGAAACAGACAAACTGTGGCCTTGAGCTGCAGTAACTAAAAACATTGATATTTTACCAACGTTCTTCTCATGATAAGTCTGAACTGAAACACTGAAAGTAAAATACTGCTATTCTAATTACTAAAAGGAAAATTAACTCTATCCTAGCAAAACCAGGACAGGCCTCCACTACCTCTTTTAGCAACCTGTTCCAGTGATCCACCATTCTCATATTGAAGAACTTTTTCCTAATATCCATCCTAAATCTACCCTTTTCTAGTTTAAAACCATTACCACTCATCCTATTGCTACCTGCTCTTGTGAACAGTTCTTCCCCAGCTTTCCTATAGGCACCTTTCAGGCACTGGAAGGCTGTTATAGCTCTATATGATGTCTGTCTTGTGGTCTTACAAAGTCATTTGTAGTCATTGACCATTATGTATTTGTCAGTAGGTATTGTGTCTGTTGCTGCAGGCTGCACACAATGTGTGGTACTGAGCACCACTTACCACACAGCACAGCCCAAGACCTCACAGACTTCCAGCTCTGTCCTGTGCTACTGCAGGGTCTAGCAGACCTGTTGCCTGTGTCAGAAGTAGTACCTGAAGATATATCTATATAGATATGACTGCACAGTGGCACCTGCACATTCAGGTTAATTGAGGCTCAACAAAAACCATATGTGCATTTCTGGCCAGAGTGGCAGCTACCTGCAAGCACCACATACACTGTATCAACAAGGTCTTCTACTAAATTTTTCTCACATCAAGACAAAGCAGAAATGAGAATACCTATCCTAAGCTCTCTTCTTACATTCTCAAAAGACACAGTACACCCCTCAAAATTATACTTGAGGCCTCCAACAAATATCTCTCCTCACCATATCAAGCACAGGCAATAACTTAGTAAAGCTCCCTGACCTGAAAAAGGGAAGTGAATCAAGAGTCTTGTATGCAGTTACCTCATTTGGCAAGAATGGGGGGCTTTGGGCTGATGTCTGTCCTCAGATTTAGATCTTGCTATGGTCATTGAAGACAACTGTGTCTGTTGTGTCTTGGGAATTACTTTGGGGTAGTTCAACACTGACAGTTATTAATTGTTTGTAAAGCTGGAGCTCCCATATCTGGCTAGATTCTGGTATAAGTTTTCTTATCAAAGACTGCTGACTGCAACATGCTGTGCCTCAGATCCTCTGAAATTTTAGCATGTATAGGTTTTCATCAGACAAAGTCATCTCTAGCAAACTGTAATTTTGCTGCAGTTAGCCAAATGAAATCCCATAATTTTTTTTTTCAACTAAATACTATAGTATGCTTTTCCACTGAATATTTCTAATAAAAAAATTCTTTTTAGTGCATATGATGTTTATATAAAACTTCTGACTCCAAAAGTGCAATGAACCATTAGCAGTCTGATGTGAATATTAGTAACATTTATTTCTTAAGATAACTCCCTCCTAAATTTAGTATATTAACTACCTCCATGTAGAAAAACCCTAATCTAAACCAGAACCAAACTAATATTAAAATATGTGAGCAATTACTTTCCTATTAACACCATGTAAACCAAGACTATATGAATCCAAACAAGCCTAAATCAAAGATATTGATTTAACACTAAAGGCCTACGCTAAATATAAATTTCACAAATGTTATCATATACTTGCCTTTTGGATAGATGAGACGAGTCCAAAACAATGTATTTGAGAATGTATGTACATAGGAATATACAAAATGTATTTTCAGAGAAAAAAATTACTTAAATGGGCACATTTCACTAGATTTTATTAGTTATACATTTTGCAGCTATTTTAACTAATTCTAACCTTCACAAGAACTTCTTTCACAAAAATTTATAGGGAAACCAAAGTTATTTGTGCAAGCCTTTTAATTTGTGGACCCCTTCTTTACAGAAATTGGTATAATCTTATTAATAAATTGTATACCAAATATATTCTAATTGTGTTTGTGATAGTATGTGATGTTTTCTTTTGTATTCAGCCCTTCATGATCACCTTTTTTATATAAGATCATATTCTTACCTTATTGCTGAACAGTTAGTTTGGATAAGAAAGTGTATAAAACCAAAATGCATTCAATTTTTAAAATTTATTAAATAGTATTGGATTTGTGTTTTAATTGTCAGAAGTTACGTGAGAGAATCTTTTAAATGAATCCTGAAGAAAGTACTCATTTCATCTTTATGCAGCTATGAAGAACCTAAGAGAGAATTTCCCACAGTACAGCAATGTATCTGCCTTCCCACTATATTTTTCAAATTTTCAAAAACTTTAAGGCCAAAGTGTATTTTCTGAAACCAAAGAGGGATTTAAGTAACCAAAGCATTGTTACTACAGTTATAATCCTGATTCACATAAGAATATATGCTGAGATCTTTCATTCACATATTTGGGGTTAAATTGCTCATTCAAAGTATTGAGCATCTAAGCACTGAGAGAATTTGGATACATTCTGGCTTCTGAAACTTTATCTTGGTTACTTCATACATCATAACGGTAAAAAAAAATCAATCAAGTTGACACAGATGGGAAAAATAAAGTGTGAAAATTGTTCATGCTACTAAGATTTGAAGAACTAAGTTCACGTTTTACGATTTTCTTCAAGAAAGGCTTTCATACACCAGTGTGCAAATATCCAGAGTAATGCTTTCTAATAGAATATATCATCATGTAACTTTATTTAAAATAAACCCTGAATTGAAAAAAATATAGATTCTAAAAAAAACCACATAGATACGTTTTTTTCTTTCTTCCATTCTTTTTTCACAGTGGTACAGAATTAGCTTGGGAAGTGGTTTTACATTTATTGGCTTTTGGTATTGTTTTTAATTTGCATCTTGCTGCTTGATGGCTCTACTTGATGGGTACAGTATGACAACAGGTAATAGATACAATAACAGTAAAACAGTCATCATGACTGCTGGGACCAGAAACCCCCATCATTGCTTTTTTTAGCTTTCCTCAGCTGAAAGTTTTGACATCTGCTGGTTTGGGACATAGCTGAACAGCTGTCAGCAGTGGGGTAGCTGCTTTCAGCAGCAGTTGGCGGGATGGCAGGGTGCCAGCTTGTACCATCTGTGCGCCTGACATTTCATTCTAATTAACAGTAGGGTTAATTGTTCTGGCAGGCTCAAATGTAGTGTCTAACATTACCCAAGGGAAACATGTACAAGTGCAGGAGTGGCAGGGAGCTGGGGACAGCATTGCTAACAAACCTATTGAGGGAGAATGGTTAACAACTACTGATGATTTTACTAGCTGGCCACATGCAATAAGGCTGAGGTATTTTTTTATTCTGATGAATTATGCCAAGCCTGTAATGATGTAGAAGAAATCAAGCTTTGAAAGGCTGAGACTGCTGCCTTGGGGCAATTGTGAGGGAACAATTTGCATGTTATTACTGCATATTCATACCTAATTGTGTTAGGCTTTGCTAATAGAGCAGAATGACAGTATGAAAAATCGAG
>NW_010329383.1:80972-104045 GCF_000700745.2 Antrostomus carolinensis | reverse complement strand
CCCTACACTATGAGTGCTGAATGATCATTTAGACATTTAGTTGTTCAATATGACAAGTCTACCATTTGTTAGCTTGACGTATAGTAATTTATAAAGGAGTATTCTAATTTTACTTTTAGTTTATTCTCATTTTATACAGTATTCATGGTAGTAATTTGAATGGGGATATTCATAGCTATTGTGCATAGTTGTAATTCAAATAAAACTATTTTGTATGAAGTATTTCTATTGTTTTATGATGTATTAATTTTAATGTTTAAATAGCTTTTTCAGATGTTAATATAATATAAATGAGAAGTTGATGAGAAATCTCCATTATGATCATGTTGCTACATACAGATTTAGCTAATGTTTTCACATTCCCACTAAGACCCCTGTTGCTAGAGTGTTGATGTTGCAGGTTGATTTAAGAAATTGTCAAGTAATACCATATCAGGTCTATAGCTTCCAAATCCAAAAATAGTGATATACTCAATTTAGGCTGAGTTGCAATTCAGTATGTAAGTGTAAATATCTCAAAACATCAAATAGAATACATTTTTGTCATATGTATTTATGCAACAGTACCAAAATAGAGCTGCCTCTTCCGGGGAGTTGTACCTCACTTGCACTTAAGTTATTAATGGTTTACTCTTCCAAATTAATATAATCTCATTTTTTATTCCCTTCTTTTATACTGTTCTATAGATGTGACTAATACTCTAGAGAAGATTACCATAAATTGCATACATTAAAATCTTAGCAGTCTCTGAAAATTTTGAAATTAACTATGTTAATGTTTAAAAGTAAGGAAAAAGTTGTTAGTGGTAACAGACATGATATAAAACTCATGAAGGAAGGCCAGAAATAAGATTTTCTGTAGCTTTTAAGTAATTTTGGAATCTAAATTATTTGAATATGTAGCAGGCAGAAATTGCACGGTAAACTGATAGTAAACTTTTCTCAGAGAGAAATGCTCTTAGTTCATTAGTAAATTGGTTAATCTCAGAAACAATAGATGAGATTGTCAAAATTCGGACACAATAGAGTGAATTAGAATAAACTGAGGTGGAATTTCAGTTGTTTGTGTGCTTTATTGTTGTAAAAGAAAATGTTAATATTCTGGGTGAAACCTGAGATTCAAAACTTCTTGATATTATTCGGTAATTGTTGACTGATGTATGAATCTGGTTGTACAAATGCAATATGGAGGAACATGGTAGTGTGGGTAGTTTATACTTGGTTTTTTATGTAGTCAGTGGAAACATTTGTACTCCATATACTTTGTTTATATGCAAAATATTTCCAACTTATAATGAAGTTATTTAAAGAATATTTTATACTGCAGTCTGTGCAATTGAATATAGTCTTCCAGTAGACCACTGCGTAATTCAAGTGCATGCAGTATGGTTATATTCTAAAACTGTGGTTATTGCTCAGTATTTTTCTTTTACTTTATATGTGGAACCTTACTGCCAAAACTACTTTTTTTTTTTTTTTTTTTAGTTTTATTTTGTGAGGAGATTCTGGTTTATAAATAAATCAGATGAAAACTTTAAGACTGGTGTTGAGCCTCTGATGTTGCAACTTCAGCAAGGGACAATGTGACTGCTACAGTAGGAGTGACCTTAACAAAGTCTCGTGTGAAAAGCCATCCCACTGGATGGATTTATAATTTTTACCTTTTCAATAAACCAAATTAGCTTACTTTTTTTATTTCCTTTCAAAACCAAAAAGACTCAACTGTTTATATTTACCTGGATATTACTAAGAATGTCACTGAATATGTATGCACATCTTTAACAAATCAACATTCTGAAAATGCCTAGAGCTAATGTAATTTATTATGCATGGAGGAAGGTGCTAAATATATTGGCCTTCAGCAGAAAATAATAAAATGGTTTGATTAGGTTTAATTTAATTATTGTTGTAAGTGAAAATCCTCTATTCCCGCCTTCTCTGTCCTTCAAAGAATTCCTCAAGAAAGAAAAGCAGTCAAAAATCCACTTACCATGTTGCAAAAAGACATGTCAGTCAAGGCCATTAGGAGATCTGGTCCACTCATTTCTTTTTTTTTTAACTGTAGCAGCTGAGCTTCCATTCTTTGCCATGTATACTTTCAGTATATATCTAATCCGATGCCTTCCTGACTTCCTGGTGGAAAACAAAACAGAAAATCTGCCAAGGCTTCACAAGACAGAAAAGATAAATTAACAAAATGCAATTAAGACTGTTTAATGTTCTTCTTTCAGGATTTACCAAAAAGGATTCTTCTACACTGAGGTTATTCTTGATATGTAGTCTGAATGTATTTGATTCTTCCCTATTCCTTCCTGCATGTAGGTGGAATCTCTGTTGTACATTTCCTGTATCAAATTCAACATCTCATGATCATAGGAATTTTCTGTCATCTCTTCCCCTGCAAAGCAAATATTTCCAGCCAATACTACTACTATTACTTATTTTTCTCTATATCTCTTTAGTATACTGCAGTTTTAAATTCATAAGTAATCCATATGCTCCATCCTTTATAAACAGGTTCTAGTTGGAACAATTTTTTTTGTTCCTTTCAGTAGGTTCCTTTACTTTTCACAGCATAGAAGTTAATGTCTTTTCATCATTTAATCAGGCTTCTATTATATACTATTTTCTCTTATAAATATGATCCATGTCAGAATATAAATTACTTCACATTTTTGTTAGGAACCATATAAACAGTTTAATAAAATATATTTTCTTTTTTTGTCTTATCACTTCACAGTTATAGAAAATATCTGAGGCCTTATACTCTTAAGATTCTGTGAGGGTGGTCAGACACTGGAACAGGTTGCCCAAGGAAGTTGTAGATGCCCCCTCTCTGGAAGTATTTAAGGCCAGGCTGGATGAGGCTTTGAGCAACCTGGTCTAGTGGAAGGTGTCCCTGCTGATGGCAGGGGGGTTGGAACTAGATGATCTTTAAGGTCCCTTCCAATCCAAACCATTCTATGATTCTATGATTTTTTTTTTTGTGTGTGGATTTATACAGACTGTTCTAAGTCTATATGAAAGATGGAAAGAATAGAAGTACATTAAATGGAATCTTACATCAAGAGGACTGTCAAATCTGGGTAGTCTGTATTTAGAGTTAGTAGCTATTACTAGATGAATCTTGGTTTCTACACTGCTTCCTTTGGAAATTTCTTCCACCCGACTTTGCAGTGTATGTTCATATACATCCCTCTTCATATTTGGTTCATTTATATGTAAGGAATCCTGGTGAGCAAGCAGTAGGCAGAAGAAATACGAACCAGGGGAACATTGTTTACATAGTGTGGTGGTTTGACCTTGCCTGAATTCCAGGTGCCCACCAAGCTGCTCTATCACTCCCCTCCTCAGTGGGATGGGGAGGGGAGAAAATAAGATGGAACAAAAACCCCAAACTTGTGGATCGAGACAAAAGGCAGTTTAATAGAAACAAAGCAAAGCTGCACGCACAGAAGCAAAAGGACAAAATATTTATTCTCTACTTCCCATCAGCAGGCGATGTTTGGCCACTTCCCGGGAAGCGGGGTTTCATATGCGTTACAGTTCCTGGAGAACAAACAGAAATAATGAATGTCCCCCCTTCCCCCTCCATTCTCCTTGCTTTTTATTTCTGAGCAGACGTCATATGGTATGGAATATCCCTTTGGTCAATTTGGGTCAGCTGTCTTGGCTGTGTCCCCTCCCAGGATTTTCCCCAGCCTTCTGGGGGTTGGGGAATGTTGGAGACACAACCTTGATGCTGTGCAGCACTGCTCGGCAGTAACCAAAACACTGGTGTGTTATCAACACTTTTCTAGCTACTAATACAAAATGCAGCACCCTGAAGCCTGCTATGGGGAAAATTAACTCCATCTCAGCCAGACCCAATATACATAGTTTTCACTTATGTATCCTTATCTTTTCTGTCTTTTTATTTTTATTTTTCTTTCTCATACATGCTACCTTTTAAAAAAATACATATTTCATGCTATGCTGTTTTCTAAATACTAATTTACTTCGGAAATTTTTGGACTATGAAAGAAGTGACCAAGTTGTCTTTATACTTGTCTTGATTGACAACACCTTTTGGTTTTGAGGAATTTTTGCTGTTCTGATTAATGGTGGGTATAAAAATAAAACTGTCTCTAAGAGATTCTATTATGCCTGGTGATGGAGTGGGAACACAACAAATACCATTACTGATAATTTTTCTATTTCAAATTTTCCTTATGTAGAAGTACAGCTAAATCTTTTCATGCTGCCACATCAACAATACTGCAGTATGGAAAAATCCTTTACTTCGTGGGTGAGATTGATACAGTTTTGACAGATGTGAGTGCTTGGCATATTCATCTTTAATTACAATCTCAAATTGTTTCAGATTTTTTTTTTTAAACAAGGAAGAGTAAAAACAAACCTCAAGAAATAGTAAAAATTTGGTTTGGCTGAAGCTTACTGAAACAGATTTATATTGATTTTGGCTACTTCTGTTCTGTATATTTAGTTGCTCTGAACATGATTTTTGTTTTTTAATATCAATAATTATGCTATAGTTGTAAGGTATATTTTGAATTAATATTTCCCATACTGAAGAACCATGGATTTTACTATAAATTGTGTTATTTATTTATTATATATATTTCTATGTTTATTATTAGCTTGATACCAACTATATATTTTTGTTAGTATTCATAGTAAGTATTCATACTGCAAGGAACGTGCTACTCATCTGTGAATTTAAATCCTGTTGTTAACTTGCAGGGGTTTTTAAATTGTAATATCATGAAATTACAGAGTATTTGAGCTGCCCTGTTAATGTGCACCACTAAGAATGGGCTCAGTTTTCTTAATTTTCTTTATTCCCCTCCATCAGATATTTATACATATTGGTAAGATTCCCCTAAGCCTTCTCCCTGGTGAGGTCAGGGACCGGGTAGTTTCTGGGTAGTGAGTGTCCTCAACCTTTCCTCGTAGGAGAGATGCTCCAGTCCCTTAGTCTTCCTTGTGGCTCTTTGCTGGACTCACTCCAGTATGTCCATGCTTCTGTTGTACCGAAGAGCATCGTTTCCTGTGCTCACTGCAGACAGGTACTGTTCATCTCCTACTATATCTGTAACAATCCCTACATCAGCTAAAATAGTTCCTGGAACTCTTACAGTGTTATCCAAATGCTCTCAGAATGGAGTTTAGTCTTCTCTTGAGAATTTTCAGGGTTTTTGTCACGATCTCAGGTTCAAGCAGTTAAGATTAATTCAATTAATCCATAGAACAGCATCGGCAAAATGGGAAATTGTAGATCTGAATGTGAATGATTAATGAAACAAACTGTCAGGTGTTGGCTTGCTTGCCTTTTGTAGATTGTAGCTTTACTGCAGCTATTCTGCATGAATATGAATATTAATTTACAATGATTTTTTTTCCTGTTCATTATGCTGACTATTATTGGGTACCCTGGTGTAGGGTGTTAGAAAATAAGGAGCAGCTGAGTTTACAAATAAAAGCAGCAGTTTCCTTTGAGTTCCTTGGGACATTGGGAAAAAACTTTTAAATTAAATGTTATCTTTGTCAGAGGTTAATGCTGGAATGATGTTAAAAGAAGTGGCTGTCTCTGCAGAGAACTGGAATCTGTATTTTAGTGAATTTTTTTTTAACATGGAACAGAGCTATATATTCCCAGGATCAGATCTGATCCTATTAAAAATTCATTCTTATTGTTAGAGAACTACGAGTTATATTTTACTTTCCTTTTTTTGTAAGTCACAGAAGACTGACGGTTTTGTGTTGTACCACTATTCAGTAGGTGAGGGTTTTGTATTTTAAGAGCTCAAAATTTACATAAATAACACAGATAAAGTATGGAGACTGAGATAGAAAACTAAAGAATGATGCCTTATCTGTGATATATTTGATCCATAATAAGAGTGTAGATATTCTTGCACTGCTAGATAGAGGGTATCTCTTCCTGCCTGTTTTGACCTTATTGTTACATCTGCTGTATCCTGGTATCAGCCTGGTACTTCAATTCCAGAAAAATTTAGATATGCATCTTTTCCAGAGCTCCTATAAATGACTGCACACATTATTCACAAAGAACAACTTTTGCAAAAGAAGAGTTCTGGCTTCCTTCTGTCTACAAATGCCCACATCTGGAATAAATCGAACTTAAATAGAGAAATAAGGATCGTTCTGTGCTTTTCACATATCTCTCTGCATGTCATGGCTAAGCCAAAACTTGACTGTGCCCATTGTCTTGCTTTCTTCTAATAAGTGTAAAGAAAATTATTTGACATGTTTGTGTGAACATTGAATATTTTCCAAAGAACTTGAGAAAATTTAAGACTGTATGTTAACTTCCGTATGAATACGAGAGATAAAATTCTTAAATACTGTTAAAACTAATAATTTAGGGGAATTTTAATGCACTTTTCTGTTCACACAGAGAACACAGAATTGTAATAGTTTTCTTGCCATCTGATTATGGGTAACTGGTCATGGATTCGTTATTTTGCTTGACAAATATATATGTATTTTAACCTATATAGCCATAATACAGATTTGCTTGCATTGCCATTATGCAAATTACATCTGTTTAAAGATATTCTGGCTAGAGTAGGTTTAATATTAAAAGGATATAGCTGTCTTTTTCTTTTTTTTTTTTTTATTCCTATATCTCTTTATAATTGATTAGTGTTCATTTGGATTAATAATTTATAACTCATATAGCTCCTGGCTTATTAATTGTTTAATTTCAGAGAAAGTAACTGAATACTGAGGAGAAGCAAGTTGTCATTCAGAGGGACACATTAAATTTAAATACTCTATTGATGCATAGAGTAGAAGTCAAAGTACTTCATATGTGCTTCTTACATCTAGTACTGTACTTGTAAAGAATAACAATAATGAAGATTAAAGCATATTAGGGTTTTTTTAGATATGAGGCATTTGATAGCATGTGATTTGGCAAATTTTATGATACTGTACTGGTTTTGTTTTTCTTTACTTATCTTTTTTTTTTTTTTTTTTTTATTTTTGGTTTTCTCTGCAGTAGGCCAAGCAGAAACAGTAGGAAATTCAATAAACAGTGCTCACAATAATAAGCAAGATTAAATATGCAAATTAATAAATGATAAAATTAACCTTAAATTGTAGATAAGCCTTTTGTCTTTGCAATTGAAATTAATCTTGAGATATGTTTAGAGCAAAGGAACAGAATCTGAATCAACATTGATCTTTTGATGAGGATATGCGGTAGTTCTGCTTAACTTGAGAGTGTATGACAATTGCTAGACAGGACTTAATTTTCATTTTAGGTAGAACAAGAAGAGAAGGTCTTCCTCCTTATAGAGAAGGAGGTAGTTTTGTTGAGTGCTTTGGAACTGGCTAAGTGTTGTTGTCAATGTATGAAGATGGAACATTTTTGGAAGATTTTATTTTGGGAATTGCTTATAGTCACAACTTCCTAATATTTTTTCATTACCATTTTACATATGACATAGCTAACTTCACCTTGTACTGATACAGTGTGCTACTTATAGAAAGATAATGAATGAAAGACAAAATTATTTCAGGGATCTTGTGTCTTAGCTTTCTGTTGTAGTTATTTTTCTTTCTTTGAAAGAACGGAATTATTTATTTTTATTAGTATTGGGAAGAAAGTAAAAAATAGAAGTCAAATAGACTGCAGTGGAATTTCTTTGTTTTGATCTTGACATTTAAAAACTGGGAAGTTATTATATGGTGGAAAACAGGTAAGGACATATAATCTCCTTCTACCAAAGCCCAAAAGTTGTTAATAGATGCATATATCCTTTCCTTTTCTCTACTTAGAATTGATAGCATGTTCTGTAAGCGGACAAAATAATCCCAAAAGAATTTGCATTTATGACATTTGTAATACTGCATGCCTTACGTTCAAAAGCAGAAATAAAAGACACTGGGAAACACATATTCTTCACCACTACACAATACTGACAGAAAAAGTAGAATACCTTGCATGTCTGCTATCTTTATGTTTCTCCTATCCTTATGAGCACTGCAGGAATCTCCCTTTTACAGCAAAGAAAACGGATTGAGAAGGCAAATACTTTTGTGTTACTTATGGTCTCAAACAGCAGGAGGTCTCCATACGATATGACACCTGAAGTTCTGAGTCTATTACTAGATACCTGTCCAACTTCTTTTCCAAGAAGCATCAGGTGTACACAATGGCTGGACTAGCAGACATGATTGGTTCTCTGCAATCATCTTTCATAGCTCTGGCTATGAAGAAGAGGCACCAATTCTCAGTAAACCCTTACAGAGCAAGGTTCCCATAGGTCCCAGCAGTGTCTCTAAAAGGAGAACTCCAGGGTGCAGGCTTATTATAATATCATCCAATCTTGCAGTGCTAACTTCTTTTCCCCTCAGACCTTTATTCTTTGCAGTGCCAACTAATTCTCCAATTATCAAATGTTCTATAAAACAAGTAATTGCAGGAGGACATCTCTTGAAGATACAACAGCCTGCAGTCCAAATGTTGCATTCTTTAACCCTTCAGTTCACAATGAGAGCAGCCTGTATCTTTGGCAGTTACTTACAGCATATAATAGATCTTTCTCCAACTGAAGACTGGCAGTTGACTGAAACCTCAGCTATTGTGATTTCTGGGACTAATGAGGCTCTGCTGACTATAACACTACTTATGTTTTCTGATGTAGGATGAATTCAAAGTCAAGGAATCTCTCAAATTTTTGCAGGAAACTCAAAGCCCTATGACAAAGTCTGTATCTAAAAAGTGCCTCACAAATTGGTGTGTCTAGGAGAGACTGCGGAAAAAGAGAAGTGACCTAAAAATGAATTGAATGCATTTTTAAAGAAAATGGAAAGTGGGGGTTTTTTTTTGTTTGATTGGTTTTGGATTTTTTTAGTAATATAGCCTGATACCTTAACTAATGTTAAGCAGTCTGAAATGGAGAAATACCAGATTTAAGGCTCAGACTTTCCCTGTGTATTTTTATAGCTTTCAAGTGCCTTGCAGTGTTAAGTAAAATAACATTGTTTCCTCCTCCAATAACGTTCCCTGACTTCTATACATATATGGCACGGCATTAGCACATACGACATTTTGGCATTTTCACAGATGTTTTCTCAGTTACATGCTATGTATTCTGTCTCTCAGATGATAACATAGTCATGTACAAATAAACAGCAGATTATTTCAGAACAGTTGATGAAGAGAGTTCCAGAAAAGTATTAGAAAATGATTTGATAGAATTGTTTGAAGGGAGATTAAATAATGTGTAAAGGATTAAGTATAGGAGAGTAGTCCAAGAAAAATGGAGCAGTCACTGAAACATGGCTATCCCCTTTAGCTGTCTCTTAAATCCTGTAAGTGGAAACAGACAAATAAACAGAGGCATGACTGGGAACGGAAAAATCTTATGTTGAGCAGGAAAGCCAAAAATACATAGACCAAGAAACAGAGGAAAACTATTTGATAAAGCTGAATTCATTTACTGAGCAAATTCAAGGATAGTTTTAAATAGTAGGAAGACAGATTTTCTATAGCTGAAAAGATTAAGGTGCTATGCAGTGCAGAAAATAGTTGTGGTGGTGTTTAATTTCTTGTAGTGGGAGAGCATTTGGAAACAGGAATGGTTTCGAGGGGCAGAGTGTTTTGTTAAAGCACTTATAGATTATTAGAAAATAATAAATTAAAATTAGAGAAAATGTAATGTGTTATGAGTTAAAGTTGCTGTAAAGAGGTAATAAGGTACCTGGAAAACACTAGCTTTGCAAATACAATTTCTAGATCTTTTTTTTATTATCATAATTTGTACGTTATGATGCAATTAAGGAGAAAAAATCAGCCAAAATATAAATTTGCTCCAGTTGAACCTACATAGTACACAAATGCAAAAATTATTTTTTTGTAGTTAACTTTTAAGCTAACTGTATCACTAATAAGTTGTTTTTAAACTGCTTTACAAATACTAACTAAGGGAAGGGTGGCAGGTAAAGGGTGGAAAGAAGTGTGAGTCCTCCTGGGTATGTCTTGCTTCTGCTGTGAACAAGTGATGATGGATACAATTGTCCAGGCTGTCCTTTGAGCTTCGAGGTTAACTAACCACTTCTTGTAGTGAGATCCCTACTGTTTCAGAGTTAATTGGTCCACCTTCTCACGTTCATACAGAAATCACGCTTCCCTGGAAAGTCAGTTCAAACTACCTGACATTAGACAGCATTCTCACAGGGGAAAAAAACAAAGCATTTTCTTAAAGATCAAGAGACCTTAGAGAAGTGGGCCCTAAAAGTTTAATCTTGAAAATTTTGTGTTTTCCTTGCCATTTTGTGTTTACTTGCTATGAAGTTTTTATCTTAAGAAGCAAAATGCAATTCCTGATGGCAGTTTGCATCATTAGTGTTAAATAACAGATGGGCTGCATGGATATCTTAAGAGTCAGTCTCAGTATGGAGTAGTGAAGGGGTATCTTACAAGAAAATAAAAAGACAATAGACTAGAACACTCAGTTAATGTATCAGTAAAACAGACAGGAGATTCCTACTTAATGTTAAGATCATGCACATCTCTGTGAATGTAAGGCCTAAGTTGTATGACCAGTAGAGCTTAGATGTAGTATAGACACCCCTGTACAAATGTGGAAAAAAAAAATAAAAAAAATCTAGCCCTATTTTTCAACCATAGCAGAGTGGTTAAATTTTTTTTTTTTTTTTTTAAGAAAGAATTCTTTAATCTAGCAAGCACCTACAGTCCTGATGTCTGTACTTCTAGTTATTATAGAATCCTTACTCTTTTTTTCTGAACAGTTTATATCAGATATTTGATTTGTATGTTTCCCACCGAGGAGGTAAACACACCTCTTTTTTTTTTTTCCCCCCATTGTTTTTATCCCTAGTTGTGATACTACAAATATTTTCTTAGGTTTTCTGTTTGATAATTATCACTGTAAAGAACCTTTTTCTTTCTTTTTTTCCGTTTAAATGAAACCATGCCATTTCACAGACTTACTGCTGTATTATCACTCTTTTAGCTGTTATTTTTTAAATTCCGAGGAAATCTGTAGGACCAATGAGAATATATAGGTTTTCTCAAAAGCTGTCTGGAAGAACATGATCTAATAGAAATCCTTTTTCTGTTTAGGAGCTATGAAAAATGTAGTCTGACTTACTGGATAGGTAAAGGAAAACATAGAAAGCAGAAGAATGAGGAATTGCAATCTCCCTATTTGTGATTTTTCATTGTACCCGTCTTGATGTAGCTTGCAATTTCATGCTGAAGATTTGTACTTTTCTCAGACTTAAGGGGATTCCAGCAGTGTCCCACGATAGAGCAGAAGAGAAACAAGATAAAGTGACTCCAAATGGAATCCTTCTCTTTTTTTTGGGCCAAGTTAAACAGGAGGTAGCCCTTTTCATGTGTTCATTTGTGAAAGTTTTTGCTCTCTTTCCACCTCAAAAATAAGTTTATCTCAGATTTTTTTTCTAAAATGAAATGGGACTTGGGCAAATGCTCAGACATTGTATGAGATACCAACCCAGTATAAAAAGACAGGAGATCAGATTTCTTCCATTACTAAACTTTACAAGGGAAATCACAACCTTGATTTTGTACCACTGGTAACTGAAGGCCAAAGAGGCATTAGAAGCATTTTGTACCTTTTCTATGTGTTCTTTTACATTTTTGAGGTGTCCCACTGCTTAATATTAATGCTATTGGTTAGATGAAACCCTTTCCTTAAGTCTGCATGCAACTATCTTTCTGTATTGATGTCTTTGCCATAAATAAGACATTAAATATCCTGTAGAAAGTAGTCAAGAAAGAAAATTAATAATTTGAGCTGGGACTATTTTCAGGTTTCTGACTAACAGCTGACATTCTCATCATGAGGTCATTCATCCAGCTGAATTGGGTGTTAGTCTACTATTTTACCACTTTTATACCTTTACAAGTAGATCCCTTGATAGCAGATCTGGGTTCTTAAGCTCAGCAGAAACACATTTCTATGATCTTATAAAAACACTGAAGAAGAATTTTCTATCATCTGTTAGATCCTTCCACCCTCTCCTTGATAAGTTTATTCCACGTTATTTTTTGATACAGTGATTAGGGGTGGTTAAATTATTAGATGTATTCTAGAACTCAGCAGTCAAATTGTTTCTCAATTTATCACTGCATTTTGATTTGTCAGTTATTTAATTTTTGATAAATCATTGATCAATGTTATTTTTTTCACAGTTTGTAGGAATGGGTACAACTGGGAAACTGAAACAAAAGTCAGGATTATAATAATTTATTGTTAATAATAGTTATGAAAACCATAAGATATTATTTTCGCTGTATAAAAGGCCTGGTGGTGGGGGGTTTTTTTAGAAAATAATGTGAAAACAGTGGTATCAAAGTCTCTTTTATAATATTTTTGAAAGATTTATCAGTTTGTGTACTGCATGCACACATATTCGTGTATGTCTGTCATTCAGAATCATATCGACCTGACAGATGCAAAAGCAGAAAAAGACCAAAAAACCAGTACTAACTTTATGCAAATAGATTTACACCAAGTGTTTTATATTACAATTATTTAAGATTGTGTGACATTTTATAAAAGAAAACTTAGAAGATATGAAGTTCCTCTGAGTGCATCTTTATCATTTAAAAAGCCCATTTGTTTTCTGCTGTTAGATTGTAGTTTGAATTCAAAGGAGTAATTCTCCAAAGAAATCATCAGGCTTATTTGTTCATTTCTATATCAAGATTACAATGAATGTAAATACTAAAATGTCATAATAGCTGAAGGAATCTGCTCACCTCCAGGATTTTTTTTCTGATTATTTTCTACAATACCTCATCTTTATATATTAATATAATTAAAATAAGAATATTAGCTCCTGCTTTGGGCCTAGCTTGGCCTTTATAAACTAGCTTGACTTTTGAAATTTGTCAGTACGATTAAGAATTAGCTATTAATTTTAAAAACAATGTTAAATATTTACTTTTAACAAGCTGCTCTTTTCCTTTTGCTCCTGAAGGTAAACTAGAAGAGATTGTTTGGTGATTCTTTAGGATGCATTTATGAAAAAGAACCGTTTTTTATTTTCACACCAAACTTCCTTGTAAGTACCTGAAAAATATCAAGAATTTAAAAAAATGAAGATTATGCTTAAGTCTGTTGCATACAGTTCCATCCATGCTCATACATTACAGAGGTAGTTTAATCACCCATAAGAAATTACTAGCTTCTCTGTTCATGAAGCATGACATTTCAATTGCACAGCCAATAAAAGAATTACATGAAGAGGACTGAGATGATTTACTGTATGGAAAGCCACAAGATCAAGGTTACCATGGTGAACTACCTTTCTGTGCATACAAGGTCAAGTGAGAGTGACCTGTCAGTGGACAACCTTCAGTGCTAACACAGTAATATATTGCACCAACAATGGTTTGTTGATCTGCTTCTTAAATAATTATAAACATTTTAATATTTTATATTTTTTCATTGCTGATTTTTTTACATGTGGAAAATAATGAATACAGAAATCTTAATTTTATGCTTCAGTAATAGTAGTTTAACACCATTAGATGAACATCTGTGTTTAGAAAATTTTTATTAATTATAATTGTATACAGTAATGTTTCTTAGGGTATGTTCAGAGGTTAAAAAGAGCTTACCAAGAATTTTTAGATATTTAATCTAGTGTGTATGAGATTCTAGTTGATGTTTTTCATATTATCTGACTCTGCATTATTGTGTATTGCAGAATTCTTCTTCCACTTCCAATGGGGCTGGAGATAGGGAAGCAGGGAGCATTGCAAATAGCCTGTGTACAAATATTGTCAAAGAAAGCATACAATTATAATTAAAATGTTCAGAAAACAGTCTGAAAAGCAGAGAGTTCATCTAATGGTTCTCTGAAAAGTATTTTGTTGATGCATAAAATGAGAACTATACTAATAAATGTCTCTTGAATTACATATGCTGTAAGAAAATGAAACCCTTTGGGTTATGAATCTTGGATTTAAAGAGGCAGTCATCAAATATTTAAGATGAAAATGCAGTAACACATGCTAGCTGTCATGTGTAAGTTTGGTGAATGTTATGACAAGGTTTTTAAAACATTCATAGTGAGAGTATTTTTATAAAAATGTTCATTAATTCAAACAGACATTCATATCTGGCAACCTGCATTACAATTGAGATTTCTAGATGCATGAGAAATCTTTGTAAAGCCAAGAAAATATGGGTGAAATATATAGCAATCATGTTTAAATTATACATTATAAGGCATACCTATCGGTATGTTGTCATATTATGCATTAAATTTAGTGCATAAATCAGGTTGTTATAATTCTGATGTCGCCAAAAGGCACAAAATATGACAAACATGACTAGGCATGTAGATATTATCATACTCAATAATTCAATGAACATTTGTTTTATGTAAATTAACTCCTGTTAATAAAAATTACACTCATTTATTACACCACTTCCTTGTGATAATTAAAAAAATGTCCCTTTTCTTGAAAATCGTTACAAAATGTGAATAATGCATTTGTTTAATATCTTTATAAACAACATCTTACCATCAGATTAGTTCTGGAAATGAAAGTGTTATTGATTTCTATAATAATTTCATACTACTGTTACATTGCAGTGCTGAAACTGCTAATCTCGTTGTGGAGAACTCTATGCATTTAAAGCAGTGCTTGAACTCTCACATACAGCATATAAACAATATTAATTTGATACAGGCTGCTATTGTTGAATCTGCAGAAAAAATACCTTTCAAAATACAGAGGATTAAAAAGAAAGATACTTTTAACGGTAGCTTTTAACATAATGAACACAACTATCTGTTACAACAGTGTTGCAATGAAGTGGGGTTTTTTCAATATATTCAAGCATATTGGATGGTAATATACCAAAATTTCAATATGGTTTCGATCTTCTTAATTTATACTTGAAAAATATACCAACCTGAGAAAAGTTAAAGCTGTATTCTTAATAAATTTCTTAAGTGTCTATGATTATGAGGGTTCTCTAATAGAGGATATAATATATCATCTGACCTTGTGTCTACTTTTCAATTAAAAAAAAAAAAAAAGAAAGAACAACAACAACAAAAAAGATTGGAAGTTTATTATTGTCTGCTTTTAATTCCAGAATATCGGGGTTCATTGGATTTTGCTTTTTAGCTCTCTCTCTCTTTTTTTTTTTTTTCTTTTTCATAAAGTAGGTGCAGACTTTGTTAAGACATTAGTTTACTGATCTTGCCAGAACAACAAAAGACAGAGTGAATATGAGTGTGGGAAAACATTCAAGACAAGATCTACCTCATGCTAAGGAAACTATTCAGAGCTGAAAACACTTGTCTAAGGGCTACTAGTAGTGAGCCAAGTCATGGAGAACCTGTGGACACCTTCATAAGACAGCACACAGGGAAGGTGAAATTATTGAACCTAACCTGCTTCCATCCTTCATCACTAGACCCAGCAAGCCCCTTGGCAGGAAATAAAAGACTTATTATCTTTGGTTCTTTATTAAAAGTAGATAAATAAGTACTTTAACTAGGCTTAGCTGAAGTTGAGTATGCTGCTGTGAATGGTGGTCCCAACTGAGCATCATGTCAGAGCACTTTTATTCAGTTGATTGTTAGTGGCAGGCTGCTTAGAGCCACCACTTAGCTCTGTAAAGTGGCAGAAATCAAAGGCGGCCTTGTTGCTGTGCACAGAGAAATGGCAAATGATCCTGAAGTGCATTTTCCAGCTCCCCTGGAATGTTATGGGAGCAAACACTGGAAACTGCAAGGCATGTAGTTACTGGTGAAAACTCTGCCATTCACTTGCAGGACATATCACACAAAGTTCCTGTACTTTATAAAGGAGAACCCATTAGACTGCCAATTGTATGCCAGCCAGATAATATTACTGGACTGTTGTCGGATTAAAAAATGATTGACAAGCAATATTAGGTTTTGAGTGGTGCATAGGGACTTAAAAAACAGAAACTAAAAATATACAGACTAAGAAATGCTAAATGTTTTATCTATCTTGTTACCATTGGCAACTGACAAAGAAGTGGAGTTATATTTCATGATCAGAAAAACACAGGCTAGATGGCATTAGTATTATGGCACAACTTCAGTGGGAAAGAATGTGTAAAATGTGAAAATACCTCTGGTATTTATAACCTATAAATGCGTAGGTTACATCTGTTGTTTGCCCAGGATTGAATTAAAGAGAAATTTGTAATAGGTTTTTAAAGATAAGATTAAAAATTCAACTGAGAAAATGAGAACAATAAAAGAGGCACAGTGAACCTCTAGAAAGCTAACCTGTGTTTTAATATTCTAGAATTTTAAGATTTTTAATTTTTTTCTCAGTTTTCAGGCTTTTTTGCTTACTGGAGGTATTAGACATTACACTGGCTACTTTTGGCCTCTAAGTAGGTCTTGGAAATCTTCTGGAGCTATTGTTGTTTATTTATTCAGTATATAACAGGATTTTTCTCCTGTCTTTGTTTCTTTAACTGCACCTTCTCAAGATATTTGAATAGTCCATCTAATTGACACAAGATTAAGAAAAAAAATGTTTTCTAATCATTGTGGACCAGAGTAATAAAATGTTATTTGAATTTGTGCTGAATTTGGTTCAGATGTCAGGATTCCAACTGAAGAGCTAAGTATAGCAAAATATATTTATAAGCATTAAATTAAGAATAAAATTTTACTCTACTTACGTAGTGAAATTTTTCATTTTGATTCTGTTCTCCTTCACTTTAAATTTTACAAAATTATTAGAAGTCAGTTGAACTATAATGCTAGAAGAACACCAAAGTCACTGAGCACTTTTGTTTTCCTCTTTATAGAGCAGCTTTATAAATAAGTAATTTAGGTATTTGTATTAATTTGAAAAGGTGCTGATATCAAGCAGGTAATATTTAAGGGTGGTTTTTTGTTTTTTTGGGTTTTTTTTGTGTCCATTGAATTATTTAGAAGAATAAAGGTGAAGCCTTATGTATTGGGAGAGTATGTTCACTTTGCACCAAAGATTACTGGCAGCAGTGTGATGCATTACAGATTATTATCTATAGATTATTTTTTTGCATTTGGAAGCAATCCAAAATACAACTGATAATATTTGGAATTATATCTGTTTTTACAAAAGAGATTCTCAACCATTAAAAGTTTGTAAGGCTATTAAAATATAGCCTCCTGTTCCGTAAGAGAATTCAGACCATATTTCTCTGGAAGGATTGCTGGTTTTGCAACTTATCTTCCTTTTCTACCATTTGTAGGACCTGGCTTCCTGTAAAGAATATGAAAAGAATATAGCTTTAGTTTAGTTTTTAGCATTTCTTATTTTTTACTTCACAGTTTGACTGTCAATGTATTTACTGGTGGAAGCTGTGATTGTTTTATCTGACAAAATATCTTTTTGTGGATTGCTTTTGTCCAGTTAAAACTTTGAAACTGTAAATAGCATCTAGATAGTAGGAGTATATACACCATGTCAGTTACTAACTAAATGTGGAGGGATTTTTCTCATTACAACTCTTTCTGATAATGTAATTATATTTAATACTCAAGTGCATACAAACTCTATGTGTTGGTAGAAAAGAAACAAACCACAACAGGCAGTAACCTTTGTTCAACAGGAGAGAGTATAAGCATAAATGAAAGCAAGCAACAAATGTAAAATCATAAGTGAACAAAAATAGCATTTTAAACTGGAAATAAATCCTTACTTCTCCTTACAGTATATAACTAAAGGTCGTACTCATGTAGAGAGAGAAAGGGAAGAGAAAGGAGAGTCCTTGTACACTAAGGACCACGTGCAACCTATTACAAGCGCTACTGGTATGTCAGATCTCCTAGGTCTCTTATCTTTGAGTTATATATTCAGCATTGAATGTGGGAAGAAGTTGGTTGCAGCCATTTAATAGTAATATATTTAAAGTAAGACAGCATTGGCTATACTTTAGGGAAGATGAAAATAAAATGTAGTAATACTCTAAAATATTAAAAATGTTTTCATAAGCTATTAAGTAAAAAATTTAGGAAGTGTTAATTTTCTAAAGGCAATTTCTCTCTCATAATCTTTCTGTCTTTTTGTGGTCTATGTGTTTTCAGTTTTTTACCACAATTCTGCTGAATTGGCATAGCTAGTTCATGTAACAGTAATACTTCATACAGCTTCCAAAGATTTGGCAAAGACTCCAGAATAAATATTTTGGGATAAATGTGTATGCACTTTATAAAGTATATTTAGATGCATTCTGTAACAGCATCTAATGCTTAACATAAGGGTCTTTAATTGTGAATGTTATTGTAATTTTCATTATAACGAAGGCACTTAAAAATAAAAAACCAAAAACCAAAAACCAAAACAACCCAAAAACCAAAAAAGAATGGTCCAGATGGAGTTTCTCATTTTGAATTCTCTTCCTTGGAAGACTGCAAGTGCACATTCATAATTTGACACTGCTGCATTATGGATTAGCTAGTGAAGGCTATTGTACAGTGAGCTCTACAGTCATCTCATTGACCTCCTTGAAGTCCAAGCGTATAATCTCTGTGACACCAACACTGCTGCCAAACTTATGTTTAAGTGGTGCAACTAACTCAGTTTTTGAAAAAATTGTATTTAGAAATACAGAAAGTAACAAATACTGAATTCTGCAAAAAGGAATTTTAAAAATAGCATGTGTTTTGCAGTTCCTAAGGCTATAAAGAAAATAATCAAGCAGCACTATAACTAAAATAAGAGTAAACTGTGCAATAAATTATTTTAATACATAAATTAGTTGCATACTTTGGGGAAGGAAGTTGCTTCAGTTGAGAAGACAAAAGCCTAGAAAAGTATTTAAATCTAAATATAAACTCGAGTTCTATTTAAATGTAGATTTTGCATTTCCAAAGATTACCCTTTTGTATACGCATAGAGTAGGAATGTGTTGTTTTGCTGGCATGGATTTAGTAGGTAGATGAAAGAGCCTGTATCCTTCCAACTCTCCTCTGTTAACACAACCCGATCATATGACATAATAACAATAATATGATGCAAAGGATCCCTCTGCCTAAGTTCCTGGCTACAGAGGCTGAATCAAGTAATGAATAAACTACATACAAGTACCTAATTCTACTTAGAGAACTCTTTGTGCAGTTGACTTTGCTAAGAGTTTCTCTCTTCAAGATAAAAGCATAATTTGGATTTTAAAATTTAGGGAAAAGCAAACTTCAAGTGGAAGCAGTTTGAAGCCATAAATTTAGAAAGAAAAGTAGATTGTAAAATAATGGTAGGGAAGGGGCTTGTCTGTCAGGTGTGAATGTAAAAAAGAGATGAGTTTAGAATACAAGGAGAAAGGAAGCAAACTAACCTAAAGAAAATCAAGCTTTACATAGACCATTGAATGGCTGCAATGTATTTATCCCCACTCAAGTACCTTTTCTGCTGTCACTTTCTATCTACTCTGTATCCCTTCTTTGTCCAACTTTTCCACACCCTCTCACCCTAAATGTCAATTTTCCTTAGGTGTATCTTTTACCTTCTAAGTTCCCCCTGAATCTCTTTGTTTACATATCTGTCTTTGAGTCTGTGAGTTCCAGTTCTTTTTCTAGCCTTGTTTTCCACCTCTTGTTTTATTAGTACTTATTTTGCACCCCAGGTGACCCTGTTTTTCATCACATTTTTTCTACACCAAGTGCTTTGTTTGTCCTTAGTGCTCACCTTTATATTCACATTCACAACTCCCCTTGTATTTGTTCATAAAAATGAGGAAAAACAGTGAAAAGTTAATCAAAAGCAAAGACCAAAATCACTGGATGTAGTAGAATTGAACTACTAAAGGTTTTATTTATCGACACATTTATTTATTTAGTCAGTTTCATTGTGGGCTTTTTCTGTGTCTGTGGACTTTGCCCTTGCCTACTAGAAAAAAAATACATTTTTACGTTTATACAAAAGTCCTCATATTTCTGTCTATTTTTTTTTTGTCTTCTGCTCATTTTTCCTTAGGTTTTATGCTATTGATATTGAAAACTTATTGTTATTGAGTCATTTCACATCTTTTCCTGGCTTATAAACAGAGTTTTTTTGAAATTTAGAGCTAATCAGTAATGGATCAGGATCCATTTTTTGGACAGGTTCAGCTACAAATATTGAAACCAATACGTATACTAAGTGTAATTTAATCTCATGTTAGTTAAGGTGGTTTGTATTTTGGGATCCACTTCTATATTAGCAGCAAAATGCAGAAAATAAAAATACAGTAATGAATAGCAGAGATATATGTTTCATACACTTCAGCTGTTTTCCTTTTCTCTGATATTTGCTTCAATCTGCATATCTATACATTCAAGAATGTATAGATTATGGAAAGCACACCTGATTTACAGCTTATCTTTTGAATCCATGTTCCTTTCTTAGGAAAAGTTGATTTGAATTATATTGCTGGCATTGTGTCCTTAAGCAGTTCAGATATGGTTACTCCCAGTGATATGCTTACTGCATTCCCATACACAGAATGACTTTCAGCCTAAGAATAATTTGTAAGACTACTCCTACCCAAACCAAAATGATCAATTGTTTTATACTGGTCCAGTTTTCAGCTTCATTTCTTTCTTCAAGTCAGCTGAGGGATATTTCTGCATTACCTGAAGATGCCATTTCAGTTTACATCTTAAACTATACTTTGTCCCCAGATGATGTTGTAAAACGAATTGCATTCAGGCAGAGGCTTCTCAAGCACAACTGCTTCATTTAACAGCAGCATATAAGTATTCAACTCCCAATCCCTGGAGTTCTCTCTTTGCTCACAGTTACAGTGTCAGACTTAAACTGGAAAGATGTTTTGGAAAATGCAGTTTTTCTGAGCCAATTAACTTATGTTGTGAAATACACAATATAACAGGGTTTTGTTTGTTTTGTTTTTTTTTTTGGAGGGGGTGTTTCTGTTTTAAACAAGGTAACCATGAAACCTAAATAAATCAGAAAAAAAATCTTTTGTCAGCTTCTGAGGTAAGAATAAAAAAATTAAATTCCGTCTTTCACTGAGACTTTTTGTAATTTCAGATGGAGCAGGAATTCCTGTCTTCATCTGTTTGTCTTCAAGAAGTTTTCTAACAAGCTTAATCACACTTAATCTTTCAAATTCTGTAGACTGTACTAGAAAAAGAATAGAAAATTCCATATTGATGTGAAATTCTATCATTACAGAAACCTTAATATGAGGACTCAGAACTGATACACTGTGCACTAATTTTTAAAAAAAGCAGACTATAAATTTCTTATTTTGTCTGAGTGCTTTCCAAGTATTCATGGATACTGTTACACAAGAGTCCTCTCATCTAGGGAAATCTTGTTGGAAATTTATTGATAAGGAAGAAAGGCATAAAAGAATTAATTACATGTTCAGGAAAACCAGGCTCTGTGACAGAAGTGAATTCTGCTTCTCTCTGCCTTAAGAGGACCAGTGTTTCCTCCTAGAGTTGGCTGGATTTGCAATGAGGTGTACCTAAGTGATTTTGTGAACTCCTCATTTTGGTCTGTTTTCTGTAAACTCCTGATTTTGTTCTCATTCTCTGTCCTAAGAAGGCAAGAAGAACTGGAAGAACTGGAAGGACCTGGAAGAACTAAACTATGCTAAATGAAGTATTAACTACACCAGTCAGAGATTAGAGTTGTACTCTCATTTTGTTTTGAGATAATAGAAAATAACTGGTAAGGAGGTGAAGACAGATTAAAAGAAGACATTCATTGGATAAAGAAAACAGCCTCCCTGAAAAACTGGAAGCTGATGACAGTCATTAATTTAAAAAATATCAATATTTCTTGACATTAGTAATTTTACTTACCACAGTATCTCCTTTATGAAAGTGTCTTGAGAAAGGATACTTCACAAATACCTCATAACTTTTCAGATAGTCTTTCAATTTGGTTTTGTCATGCATGCAGTGGGAACTAAATGGATAGCTGATCATCTTTTAAGTTTTTAATATTTTGGAACATAGAAAACCAGAAAAAAATAGTGTCATCCATGGGTTGTTATGTTCTGCTGAATTGCATTTTTAGGTCCTGATGGGAAAAAAAAAAGGTAAGCCAAATTATTTAAGATGGTTTTTTTTGTTGGTTTTTTTTTTGGGGGGGGGGGGGGATTTCTTTTTTATTTTTCTTTTTTTTGTGGAAGAATCTCAGAAAATAATGATGAACAAACAGACTATGTATTTTATGTACTTCTGTCTAGGACTTAGTTTTGCCATCTGTTTTATTCACTGTCATGTGCAAGAAGGTCATATGCCTTCAGTAAGTGGGCATACCCCAGGCTATGCTATTTCCTTGTTGGTAGTATGTGGCATAATATCAGTTCAGTGCTTGATATTTTTCCATCTTATAGAAACGAGCATGAAATACAGGCATCTTAAGCTCATTTTATGCTAGATAAAGGTGTATAAAGAGAAACTTTGAAACCTAGCCAAGTTTTAATCCTCAGCTAAGACCATGGTCTTTTCATTTGCAGGGTGGCAGAGGGTCTGCTCTACTTTTTGGGCAAGAAAATTCAGGAGTAGATAAAACTCTTTTTTTCATTTGCAATTGTTTTTTCTGTTGTAGCTTTAGCTGTTGATGTTAAATTTCCTTCCCATCACTAAACATTAGAAATCTGCTTTAATTTTTGCATTACCCATTGATAGTATGTTCAGGATGTCATGCCACTGTAGACATCTTTCTGTTTTCTGTAAGAAAGGAGACTGCATTATATACCTTACTTCTATTAGTGTTGGAGGACATTGATGATTCCTGTATTTCTAAACCTTCGGAGTATAGAAACCTATACACCTCATAAGAGTCTTTTCAGTTTTGATATTAGAGAAGAAGGGAGTTAGCAAACCATTTTGGATATAAGAAAGCTAAAACTTTGTATCTTTCAGTTCATGGTCAAGATGTTAATACTAACCAAAACTCTTTCTGTTGAGACTAAAAACTAACACAGAATTAAAAAAATAGAGAATAAAAACAGTAAGAAGTGAAAGAATAAAGAATAAAGAAAAAAACCCTGTGAAACATTGAAAATGTTTTATAGCTCTTGGTCTACAAAA
>NW_010329383.1:58472-80946 GCF_000700745.2 Antrostomus carolinensis | reverse complement strand
GGAATCATTATAATTTCAAGATGATTCATTTCAATCTTTCTTTTATGCTATTAGTTTTCAACAAGGCATTAACAATTAATGAGAAACACTGACACATACAGGTGTCCCTTGGTGCCTATACAAATGAGTGGTCAATAAAGACATTAACATAGTAATACTCTACATATTCACACCTCTGTAGAAGGCTAAGGTTCTTTTCAAGCATCTAGGTGTGGAGTTGAATGCTCAAAGTCAAATTATATGTCTACAGATCATAGAGTTTGTTGAAGTGACTGGATAGTCAATAGTCATGAGAGCTTTTCTTGTAGAAATGTTCCATTCTGCCAAATGCAGTTACTCAATTGATCTCTTGGCCAATAACTGCAATTAAAAGATGCATCTCCTGCACAAGGTAGATGAGAACATAGTCTTCTATGATAACAATAATAGAAACAAGTTTCTTGCAGATCTGTTCACAGCTTGGTGTGCTTTTCTCTTTCTTTTTCCCTTTAGGTTCCCACAGTTTTGAGTCATCTGCCTAAACTAATTAGTCCATTCTCACTCAACTCTTAAGGTCCAGTCTACGTCTGCTTTAATCTATCACTCTTCAATTGGTCAGGCTTCTGCTTTTCTCTCATCCTGCAGTTCAGACATTTCTTGAGGAGTATTTCAACATTATCTGCCTTTAGATACCTTATGGTCCAGTGGGATTTAAAATTGGAACTATATATATTAATGAGTCTCCTTTTGAAATATTAAGTAACCTGTTTATTTCTTCCACTAGCTGTGAAAGCTGCTTTCTTCTTGCCATTACTGATGCTAAGAGGAGGACAAATTCAACTATATGAAGAATGACCCTTCTTGCATCTGTTTTTCAGAGGGAGAATCTCTCTTCTAGTGTAGCCAAAATTTCTCTCCTTTTGACTGTAAGAATTAAATTAAGCTTCCAGTTTTCCTTCCTGAACTTGAGACCTCTGAAATAAGCATTTAACTTTTGTAAGTTCAAAAACAAGAACATTGTTGATATTCACAGGTCCACAGACATCAGGAAGTTTCTTCTGTTCATTTTCCAAATTTAGACATTTCTACTCAGAGGCTGTTGAAATGAATGATGAATTGAGTTTTGCTATGAAACTGCTGAAATTAATTCCCCTAATAAAATCAGAGCATAATCCACCAGAGGTTAGGCAATATTACTGGTATTGTTGGGAAATTATTTTTATTTTCTATCATGCCATCACCAAATGTAATATTATTTTGGGTTGATGAAGACCCATATGCTACATTTGCTGATTGCGTTTAAGTGCTCCAACACTGCTCTGCTATGTAGCTGATAAAGCGTTTTCTTGGAGCTATCTAAAGTGTGAATGTACCTTTGGAATATCAATACAAGAAAGAGAAGTCACATACCTGTAAAGGATAATCTTTGAGATTTTAGGGTGAAAAAGTACAAATCTTCTGGCTGCTTTTCTCTTTCAAATCTCTTTGATTTTGTACATTTCTTTAGATGAACAGGAATAGAAATGCTGTTACCTCATATATCTATATGCTGAGCATTAGCAGTTGTAGAATATGAATGTGTCCTGTGTGAGCAGGAAAGAAAAAGAAGACTGTCTTCAAGTAACAAATTGTAAGTGCAAGCTTTATGTTTGTGTACATACGGTCATTTCAAGATCTCTCATTTTTTTAAGTGATGCTCTTATTGCTGATGAGGCTCAATATTTTTTGGCCAAGTTTTCTTCAAGTATAATATGCGCCTTTGGATTTTGAAAATTATGTTATGAGGAAAGGTTGCGTGTGTTGAGTTATGCACATGCACTTGTTGCACCTGAGCAGTCAGCATGAGCATTATGATTGACTAATCTGATTGCCTCCTATGTTGGAATGCTTGCTTACATAGGCCAGAGAGAATCTGTAATGTAATATAACTCAACTTTAGCAAGACTTTTAACATCCTTTTCAGCTGTATTTTTATTTATAAGCTGAGATGAATGTGTTGGATGAATGAGTTGGTAGATAGATTGAAAAATAGCAGGCGTTTGAACTCAAAGGATAGTAATTAACAGCTCAACTTCCAGATGACAACCAGTCAATACTGCAGCCTTTCTTATTCAGTTATTTTCATCAATGACCAGGATGATGAGATAGATGGACCCTCAGCAAATTTGCACATGAAGCTAAATTGGAAAGGGAAGGTTAGGTAACATGCTGGACAGAGAAACATTGAGAAACTTAGAGGGTGGACCAACAGAAACCTAATGAAGTTTAAAAGGAGAAGTGCAAAGTCCTGCATTTCGGACAGAATAGCCAAGTGCATCAGTACAACCTGGGAACTAATTGACTTAGCAGCAGCTCTGCTGAAAGGAGAGGTTATGGTAGATCGCAAGCTAAGTATGAACGGAATGCTATTATTACAAATAAGGCAATCTGGGCTACATTGGAAGGAGTGTGGAGAATATATTAAAGTTCTTACTGCTTTATACTTCACACTGAGCAGGCTGCAATGGGAGTATTTTGTTCATATCAGCCCAACAGCTCAAGAAGGATGTTGGAAAACTGAAAAGGGTCCAAAAGAGGGCTAGAGTATAACATGGTTAAAGACCTGTAGCACATGATCTTCAATGGGATGTGGCTTAGTCTGGCAAAAGAAAGGCTAAAGAGACCCTTAAGAGCAGGCAGTGAAATTTGAAGGTATACTACAAAGATGATGGAGCTAACTGTTCTTAGTAGTAGCATTTGATATAATAAAAGACAAAAGCCACAAGTTTCAGCTTCAGTGTGGGCATTAGAAAAAGTACTTCACCTGAAGGTTCATGCAGCACTGGAAGAGGTTATGAAGCTGGGTGATGGAATCTGTTTTTCTAAACGTATCTAGACAAAGCCAAAGCTGACCCAGTCTAGTACTGGTTGTGGTTCTACTTTGAGTGAGATGTTCAACTAGGTGACCTCTAGACATCTGTAATAATCAACATTTCTATGATTCTATGCCTTGTACTACTGGATACTTGCATACTTTAGTTGTCCTTGTACTCCAGATACTGAGTGAAAAAATGCAGTCAGAAACTGTGGCCACTGTGTTTATTACACATGTAGACATGATAGTATAGGAATTCAATGATTAATTAAATATTTCCTTTTCTTCCCATGAGCACTGGAAGATTTACATATGGAGACAAGACAAGCTTTACTGTCATGATCTCTAAACAGAAGCAAGAAACATATTTTGTTGTCTCCATTCTCTGAGATTCCTAATGATGTTTGTGTAAATTAAAAACTGTTAATAGCTGAACACTGTAATTGATTAGCTTCTGTATGTTTACAGCTCTCTTTAATTGCTTAAAAATGCCATTTGTCAGCTTCATGTTCTATTGACAATGTTATTGATTTATCCGATTTGGGCTTTGTCTTGTCTCTCATACATAAAACTCACATATGCAGTTCAAATGGGAAATGACTCTATTGATTTCCTTAACTTGAGCCCAAATGCTAAAGATTTTTGGATAAGCTTTCTCATTACTTAAGCCAAAATCAATAAGAGAGAGCATCTTTTAATGAAAGAGCAGTTTGAGCAACGTACTTCAGAAATGGGGTCCTGTTCATCCTTTGCTTTACAAATCGATCTCCTTGGTTCCTTAAGTGAGGTCCAATTGGTTGACATTGTGGTTTGTCTTTGTGTGTAAACTTGCAGCTTCAGAAAAGAGAAGATGAGCTACAGAGACAGCAGAAGGAAACACTTGCTCTGCGACAGAAACAGGATCATCTTCTCCTTGAGGTACCACACTATATGCTGTAACTGTGTTCTACAAAATTCTGGCTTTTTTGTAGCCATTTTTTAACTATATAATTTATGGGAAAAATAATATGCTTTTCAGTCCTATCTCTTTGTCTATTATTCCTTTGTGTGTTGTTATTATGCTATTTTATTACACTATATTACATACTTAAATAATACAAGTAGTTAATTTGGAACTATCACCTTCTTTTATGATTTTTCTACATAAAATACTGTTGGACACTACAATCTGATCATATTGCTTTGTTAACCTGTTATTTTTTTCTGGTTTTCTTTCAGGTCTAGCCTCAAGAAATTAGATCTAGTGTTTACAGATTAAGCTGTGTAAAATGAAATCTGAGATAAAAATGGAGACCTGAAGTTGAAAAGCTACAGACTGGAGTGGGTATATTCTGCTCGTTATATGGTAGGCCAAATGTTCAGGTACTGTACTAAGATATCATTAACTGCCCTGAACTACATAAATTAAGCTGATTATGCCTTCACTTAATTAACTGAGAATGACCTATTGATGTATAGGCAGAGCAAGATAGAGGCTGTATGCTGCACTGTACTAAATTTATAGGTTTTCAATTAGTTCTACTATTGACTGAGACTACTTAGAAAAGGGGTTTATTTTTATTTTTTATAGCAGATTTTTTTAAATTAGTAAGTTATTTGAAAATGTTATGTTTTTATCCTCTTGAATTATTTGAAAAATGATCCACTGAAAATTGTTTATCCATCTAAATCTATAATTTTTACCCCATGGCTGACTAACACCTACAATACCTAGTTTGAAACTGCTGTTATGACTTAGTATAAGTATGGATTAATCAGCCGAAATATTTGTAATCTTCAAGTTTTACACATAATAGTTTTAGAAATTATCTATTCATATAATTTGTTTAAAAGAACATTTTAAAGAAATGCAAGTAAAATCTCCACAAAAATCTGATCATTTCATTATAAACTGAGATATTTTCTTTCCAAAAAAAAGTACATTGGCTGTGATTTTATTTAAGCTTCACATGAAAAAGAAGTTCTTGCAGTCTTACATGCATTATCTGATAGCAGTTTAATAAGTGTATTAAATAATCTCAGTAATACATTTACAATTTTTTTTTTTTAAGGAAAATGTGAATTTGTCTAATGTAGGGATTTTTATTATGGAGAACTATGGAGTCAGTTAGTATTTAGTTACAATTTGACTTCTGCTGTAGACATGCTTTGAAAAAATCACACAGTTAGAAACCGAAGATGGGGAAAAAATATAGCTGTTTATTAATAATACTACTGCAAATTTTGGAGAAAAGTAGTGAGCTTAAAAATGTTAGGATGTTATAAAACTGAATCTTCTGTAATGTTTCTATTTTAAAATAGATTTATTTCAAACATAAAGGAAAAAAAAACATCCTACAGATAAGATTTTTTATTAATATACTAAGGAAAACATCACATATGCTTAGCAAAAAAGACCCTGATTACTCAGGTTTGAGTCCCTTAAAAAAAATTTTCTTTAGCTCATTTTTACGTATAAATTTTTTTGGGTAATGTACCTGTTCTACCAATTCCAGTCACCCAAGACAGAATTCTATGGATAAAGTTAATGTAAAATCTGCATTTTTTCAAAAATGGTGCACTAAGTAGGAGGATGTGTACAGTTTTGTCATCCCCTGGGACTAGGTTGCTATCTTTATTAATGTAGTTTTTTTTAAGCTTGTAAAATATAAATAAAAAAATTGTGTGTACATAGATTCTAATATGTATTTTTTTAATGATTAATTTTCAGCTTTTAAAGTGGTAATGATTTTTTGATTTGAGTTTTCCATCTTGATGCATGCCTATGATA
Organism: Antrostomus carolinensis; assembly: GCF_000700745.2. NCBI lineage: Eukaryota > Metazoa > Chordata > Aves > Caprimulgiformes > Caprimulgidae > Antrostomus > Antrostomus carolinensis. The sequence goes on along the minus strand of NW_010329383.1, from coordinate 75,343 downwards.
TTTAGTTACCTAATGCCATAGCATTTGTCTGAGGAATTATGGTTAAACCTGCCCTTTGTAATTCAGAGATCACCTTATTAAAATATTTCCTGAAGTTTTCTCAGTCTATATCAAAGAGGACTACATTGTCTACATATGCAGCACTTACTTTTCCTTCAAAAGTTTTCAATAAACTTTTGGTATGTATCGTTCAAACATGAAACACAAAATGCCTTATGGTGAATTGGTATAGGTCCTTGACTTCACTACAGTTAGTCACAACATCTGGTGCTCAGCTGCTGTCCAGCTGCTCTGGCAATCACTGACTGACCAAGCCAAGTCTCTGTTTTGTCCCCATTATTGACACAAGCATCAACATGTGTAACTTGTTATTCTTTTATATGATAATTTCCGTAATTGTTTTGTTGTTCACTGATTCATTTTTTGTATTATTGGTAAATGGCTTATTAGTTCTACCATTTGCCTAACATCTGTTTGGCTTTTAGTATTTTATCTGCATTCTTCATCCGGTTAATTTATATTCTCTTCTTGTACCTTGGATCTTCCCCTCTTAGCCCATATTTCTCCCTTTATTCTCCCTTTGTTAACATTTGCCAAGACCTCTGCCTATTTTTCTCTATCCTATTTCTCATTGCCATTTCTAAATATTTGGCTCATTTTTTCAGCCTTCTATGAACCACATAGATCTGTTTCTGTAGGAGGTCTTGCTCTGTGGATTCTTCATACACAGGATGGTCAGAAATGACACTTTTCTGCCATGCTGTTTTTCTTTTCCTTCTCTTTTCATCACTCTGAAGCAGTTAATTTGCCTTATTCATCTTGTTTCTTTTCTCTGGCATCATAAACTCTTATCCACCCACTCACAGCCTTAAGTTATCCACACTGTTTACTTCCTTAACTTCTTTTCCCAGTTAACTGAGAAATCTCTCCAGGTGCTTGTGACTGTCATCTCTCTTCTCCTTTACTACTGTTATCTCACTGAGCAAACATTTCAAACTGAAGCAGTAAGACCTTTTTCCTATTCCATCATTTGGACCATGCTACTTTTTATCCTTCTGATTTTATATCTCATTAAACTATTTTTTTTTCCTTAACCTTCATGGGTTTTTCTCATTTCTGCCACTTGTCATTTACTGTCACTTTCTATGTCACATATTTCAAATGCCTCCTTTTTTTTCTAGTGATGTCAGAGTGAAGTAGCAATTTATTTGCCTACTCCTTCATTGTCTGTCTTTATACTTTCTTCCATTACAATCCTGAATCATGCTGTATTCTTCTTGGCTTAATCTTTTTCTTGTTCCTGTTAGTCCACTTTACGATGATCTTTAAATAAATTGACCAGTCAGTGATTGCTAAATTTCACATCAGTGTAAGAAAGCTGATGAATGACCCTTTCCTCTCCTTCTTGTCTCCCTGACAAGAGCCCAGACCTTTGCATAGTGTTTGACCATCAAGTTTTACAGCTTGCGTATTCATGTTGTCATATTTTAATTATAGTATTCAGTTCTCTCTTCTTCCTATTTATCACATTCACTTATGATTAACTTCAAATTGGATTACAGATTAATTAGGTCAGGAATCATGCCTATTTTTTGTGATTTTTTTTTTTAATTGGTTCAGCGTAAGAGGCTATACCTTTATTTATAAATGTAACAGCAGTAGGATCTGCTGGTAGTGGGGTTTCTCATGCTATCTGTGCTCCCCTAAGTAATTCTTGGGAATGGTTCAGGAGTTTGTATAGGTACAGGCTTATTTCCAATAGGCAGTGTACATGTTCAATACCATGTATGCTGGCTGATCCATGACCATTGGCCCCAGTGACAAAGAGTAGCTCCTGGCACGTTTAATTTACTGGCATGGATGTAGTCTGTCTTGATCCTGATTGAGTTTTGATTGCTGCCTTTGCACAAAAAATAGTAGTTCCACTAATAATTGCAATGATTTAGGCTGAGAGATGATTAAATGGAATTTGTAATACTATTTTAATAAACTGAGACTAGGTCTGACTGTAAGTCATTTTAAATAATCAACAAGTTCCTATCTGTGTAGCACAATATGTAGTATATATTTTTCAGAGAATGATATGTAATTCAAGAAGCATTTGGGCAACACCCTCAGACACCTAATCTGAATCTTGCTATTGTTCTATGCTAGGGCAAGAGTTGGACTTGACAATCCTTCTGGGTCCCTTCCAACTCACAACATTCTATGATTCTATAATTATTTCTACCTAGATATTTGCACGCCTGTCAGAAATGAGGTACTGCTGCTAAAATCTGTTTTGTAGCACAGTTTTGACATGGAAGCTAAGGTGATCAGAATTCTGTAGCTGTCCTTGAAGGATATTTCAGTGTCACAGGCGATGGTATTCATACTGAATGACAAACACATCATTCCGTCATTCTGACAAAACTCTTAGAGTTGTATCACCCTGCATTCTAGGTTGCAATTCTTGGACTGTAGATTTTTCAAAGAGGTGCACTAAAACTCAACTTTGCAGGTTACAGCTCACTGCATCTGTTATCTGTTCCCGAATGTTTATCAGTTATGTAAGAGATAACGAAAGGTGACAAATTAAAAATGCTCACTGGAAAATGTGATAAAGGAAGCTATTTATACCTTTTACTTTAATACTCTCTTCTTCAGTTGTCTATCCTTACGTCTTGCTTTCTCACCACAGATGGATCTCTTGGCATCTATGTTACCCTTTTATGACCATATTTCTCTCTTTCTGAAAACCTTTCCCTGTAATTTTAAATAGCTACTCTTCAGCCCAGAGTTTGACTCTGCAACAAAGTATTAAGAGTTGGGGCTGTTCAGCCTGGAGAAGAGAAGGCTCTGAGGAGACCTTATAGTGACCTTCCAGTATCTGAAGGGGCCTACAGGAGAGCTGGAGAGGGACTTTTTTCAAGGGCACATAGTCATAGAACAAGGGATAATGACTATAAACTGGAAGAGGGTTTGTCATGGGTGGGAGAGAGGAGAAAGGAGGTCAGAGAGGCACTCTGAGTTATACACTTCACTCATGAGAGATGTAATAATCTATTTATTGATATTAAATTGTGTTTTCACAATATTCAAAGGTTAACGTGACATTCATTTAACAGGATTCGATGGCGGGGTTCACTTGATTATTTACTGCATAGAGGACAGGATCAGACAAAACTGTCAAGGAGACCCTCCCATTGAATCACAAGGTTTCAGAAAGGACCCCCTTGTTTTCTAAACTCCTTCTCAGAGAGGAGTCTAAGTGCAGCTAGATCCAATCCTAGTTCCAGGCTTGATCAACAGCTTATATCTAAAGGATTATATATGTGCAATCAATCCTTTATATCATTTAGCTAAGATTTTTCAGTCTAGCATTCTATTAACCACTTACCGAGGATCTGTTGCGGCAAGGAATCTCTCAGTCTCAAGAAATAACCTTGAGGTGTCCCTACTCATCCTGGCGTGCAGCCCACTGTTGTTTCAGGAGAGCTCAATGGTGCCCTGGGCTGTCCACTATTTATGGAATAAGATGATTGACCTATAGTCATATTTGCATACCAGCTGTGTTTCGGTCAGTGCATACTCAGCAAGCCCCCAGTGCTGGAGCAAGTTGCACAAGACAGCCCTTGGCTATTGTGATGTTATCAGTCTCCTCTGATCCAGATGTGTCTAGCATGACCAGGTAGCATCCATTATGATCACCACTGTTGGTTATCAGTTGAACAGGGTTATAGGAAATAAAGATCGGGGCAGGGGAGGGAGGGGAGCACACCATCACAGGTAGATTCAGATTAGATATTAGGAAGAAATTCTTCACTGTGAGGGTGGTGAGTCGATGGAACAGGTTGCTCAAGGAAATTGTGGATGCCCACTCCCTGGAAGTGTTTAAGGCCAGGTTCGATGAGTCTTTGAGCAACCTGGTCTAGTGGAAGGTGTCCCTGATCATGGCAGTCGGGTTGGAACTAGATGATCCTTAAGGTCCCTTATGACCCAAACCATTCTATGATTCTGTGATTGTCAACACACACAAGACTTTATGATCTTTCTAAACTCCCTTTGGAACAGCTGCTTCATCTCTAATATGAGATTCCTAAGGCATCAGCTTCTACACAACAAACTATTTTTCTATGGCTTTTTTCTTTCCCATTTTTTTTTTTTTAATTTATCATAGAGAATTTCTGAAGTATTTTTCTTAAATGAGATAATGGAGGTATAGTTGGACCTTCTCCCTAATGGATATGTATGATTTCTTCTCTGAGAAGAAGTAAACAGTTTGCCTGGGAGGTTTGCCCTCAGATATGCTGAAAATGTCCTAAAATTCTCCAGCAGGAGACCAGCTGAGAAAAAATGAAATACCTCTAGTTTAAGAAGAGCTGAACAAGATTTCACACCATCATTGGAACTCATTTGCATTTCATTGATGGATTTTTTTCTACTGACTAACTTTTGAATGCTATCTTAGGTCATGATTTTATGTGAGTAGCATCCTTTGAATGCTTGTCTACCTATATAATTCACACTCTGTGAATTTGCATTGCAGGCACATTGTGTTAGGACTACCCACTAGTTCCATCTACTATTTCAAACCTGTGAGTAACACAAATTTTGTTCTTAGCAATGCAAAAGTATCTAAGAGACAGATTTTGAAAAGGGGAGGGAGTGAAATGTGGGCAGTGAATTTATAAATAAGAAACACAATTGAAGAGCTATAAAAATTGAAAAGTATCCTTCTCTTTCAAGTGCAGCCTCTTCACAGGCATGTTCACACCATGGATTTTTCATAGCAGTACATTTCTTTTGTGGTGAAAGTTACCTGGAAATGGGTTTTGAAATCTTAGAAGACCAGAATCATAGAACAACTGTAGGAAATGCATCCTTTGAATGTTCTATCTTGGCAAAGTAATTGGTGGAACAGAATATGCAGTTCCAAGTCACCACTCTGCTAGTCTCAATAGTATTATTCATAATAGCCTTCAATGAAGCTACTACTATGGTTAGCATTCTAGCAGCATTTCCTTACAGCAAACCATCATGTTTTCTGTTGTTCAGCTAAATAATATCTACCTCGAGATGTCCATGTCCTTTGAACTCTTTTAATGGAAAACAGAAAACAAAGATATGATTGTCCAAAGAATATGAAGTCCATTCGACCTTCCAGGTATTGGAACTAGAGGATAAAAGAATGTAAATGGTAAATTACTCTTTTGACTCAAACTGAGTTCCAATAAAACTGATACAGAACTTCAGATATCTGTGATATTTAGGGGAGAATATAGAAGTGACTGTTGCTAAGATATGTTCATCAGTGAGTAAGCGGTCAGTGATTCAAAGGCTGATCCACAAGTTAAGAAGAACAAAGAACAGATTTAGTCCCTATTAGAGATACTACTGAAGTATGACATATCAGACAAGAAAAAAAACAATTAGGTAATTAAAAAATTACAAGATAAGAGAGTGAGAAAAGAAGTAAACAACAATGAATTACAAAAAGAAAATTTAGCAGCTCTAAGTAACTTGATAGAGAAAATGATAAAATTACTTCTAAGCAAAAATAGGAAGCATTGGACAAGGTACAATATATCATGTGACCTAAAATATGTTTGGCAAAAAAACCCCATTGTCAGTACTTTATGATCCAAACACCAGTGGTTAATGACTCAACAAAGATCCTCTCCCTGTAATGCCATGTAGTAAAATGTGTGGGGCTTATTGTGAGATGCCAGGACAACAAAGAATTTTGGGATTGTGTAGATCTCTATGATGGGATATGTTGACAAGGAACAACAGTGGGGAAAGGAAGAGATCAAGGTAGACTGGATAGGAACAAGTGTGGAACAGTAGGGGGAAAAAAGAATAAAGAAGCATATGTACACTTTTCTGACTGTGCCTTCTGCTTTATCACCTCAGCGTATTCTGCATTTGTATTAAATCTTATTTCTAACTACCTTGTATGTGGGCCTATACACGTAAATGATAGCAAACTCCAAGCTGGACTAGTGGATGAATAAGATAAGAGATGTGTCAGCCACTAGACAGAGAGATACTGTGGTCTGAGGGACCGATGAGTCTGGTTGCCAAAAACTGGAGAGACCAAAGTCTGGGAACCATGCTTAAACTCAATGTCTAAGACCTGATGCTGGTGAGCCTGTAATGTGTGTGTGTGTGCATGCGAGACCACTATCAAACTTAAGTCAGACTAGCTGCTGAAGAGAGAGGTCAGAGTGCATGCCTCTGGAGTGGGACCACAAGTCAGAGAGCTGAGAGTCTCTGGGCTTAGAAACTGGAGGAGACCAGGGTCTAGGGGCCAGTTATGGGACAATCCTATGTTACATGTGTATGTTGAACTTCTGTCCAGATGGAGAGGAGAGAGGAGATGGGACTATATGCTGTTCATATTTATGTGAAAGCTGTTTCAGCTAAAGTGGGTATTGGTATAGGCCCGTCTCACTGTGCAATCTGTGTGATTATCCATGTATATATTGTTTGCATTGTGTATGTGAATGCATGCACACCTATTGAGAATACATATTCTACCTCGCTTCTGACTGGACATAGGGACAGAGTGCTGTGGGAGCCTTATTTCTGTGGTGATGGGACAAGAGAAGTTCTGAAGTCCGTCAGATTAATCTATCTCTAACTGCACTGTTACACAGTCCTGTCTGGCTCACGCACCAACATAGGACAGTGCCAGACTGGACCTTGCTGTAGTCTTTCCAACTCAGTGGAGTCAAAGAGATGAAACAGGTAATGAATGATAAACCTTTATGGTACGTTAGGCTTCATTACTCTTTCTGCTTGTGAAACCAGTAGTTCACACAACTATGCTGACTGGAGTTTTTTTCTTTGTTTGTTTGTTTGATTTTTGTTGTTGTTGTTGGTTTGTGGTTTGGGCTTTTTTTAAACCAGAGGGATAATATCATGTCTGGACAGTACAAAGTATTTTACTTGTATTTCATGAGTTGTATTATAGTCAAAGGAACTTTGGGCTGAATACAACTTTTCACATTCTATTGCTTTCATTGTATTCAGAGATCTTGAGTTCAAGTAACAGGGACAATATCCAGGCATCAATAAATGTCTTTTCATTATTTAAATATTCTTATGTTTTTTTATCACTTCCTTTCTTTCACATCTATAAATTTAGATAAACCAATATTTATACTTCAGCTAAGTTTAAAACTACATATACACCTTGGAACTTTTTAGCAAGATAGATCTTACTATCATCTTTGAACTTTTACTGACTTCCGAGGTCAGTATTTGTGTTTTAGATTTTACAGAGGTTTTTCAATGCCTGTTTAGAACAGTTGATAATTTATGTGCCATTTACCAGACTTTTAATTCTTTTTTAGAAATGGTGATGTTACTCACAAACTCCTTTTTGCTCAGTTGTGGTTTTTAGTGTGCTTAATGTCTTAGAGAAAAAAAAAAAAAAATCAAACTGTAAAATTAGCCTTTGTTAGACAACTCTATTGAGAGTAAACTCTCTTCATGGGAAAAAATATATTGAAGCACTGTTCTTATTTGATTTGTGACAATATAAACAGAGTTGAGAATTTTACCTTTTAATCCACAAAATAGAATACTCTTTAAAGATTAAGTTTCAGAAGTACGTTTGTTAATGATAACAATAGTGTAATGTTTTGCTAGAAGTTGTTTTCAGAAGATTTTAATTTGAAAATCATCGGCATTTCTTAAACTTGGATGTACAAAACTAAGTTCTGAAGTGTATGTTAGCTACGTACAGCTTGATTACAAATAATACTACTTCATAGAATCATAAAATGGTATGAGTTGGAAGGCACCTTAAAGATCATCTAGTTCCAACCCCCCTGCCATGAGCAGGGACACCTTCCACTAGATCAGGTTGCTCAAAGCCACATCCAACCTGGCCTTAAACACTTCTAGGGACGGGGCATCCACAACTCTGGGCAACCTCTTCTAGTGTCTCACCAACCTCACAGTAAAGAATTTCTTCCTAATATCTAGTCTAAACCTACCCTCTTCCAGTTTAAAACAGTTATCCCACATCCTATCACTACCTGCCCTTGTAAAAAGTCCTGCTCCAGCTTTCTTGTAGGCCTCCTTCAGGTACTGGAAGGCTGCTATATAAGGTCTCTCTGGAACCTTCTTTTCTCCAGGCGGAATAGCCCCAGCTCTCTCAGCCTGTCTTCACAGGAGAGGTGCTCCAGCCCTCTGATCATCGTTGTGGCCCTGCTCTGGCCTTGATCTAGTAGTTCCATGTCCGCCTTATGTTGGGGACCCCAGAACTGGACGCAATACTCCATCTCATGACAGCAGAGTAGAGGGGAAGAATCTGCTCCCTTGACTTGCTGGCCATACTTCTTTTGATGCAGCCACATATATGGTTGACCTTCTGGGCTGCAAGCATACATTGCTGGCTCATGCCCAGCTTTTCATCCACTAGTACCCCCCAAGTCCTTCTCCTCAGTCCTGCTCTTGATCCATTCTCTGCCCAGCCTGCATTTGTGCTTGGAGTTTCTCTGACCCATGTGCAGGAGCTTGGATGTGGCCTTGTTGAATTTCATGAGGTTCACACAGGCCCACCTCTCAAGCTTGTCAAGGTCCTTCTGGATGTCATTCTGTCCCTCCAGTGTGTTGACTGAACCACACATCTTGGTATCATCAGCAAACTTGCTGAGAGTGCACTCCATCCCACTGTCCACATCACTGACAAAGATGTTAGACAGCACCAGTCCCAATACTGATCCCTGACTAACACCACTTAATGCCTAAGAGATAAATTACCCTTTTGAAGCTTGTAGCTAAGTAGTGTTTAGATGCTGTGCTAGATTACTCAGGATGTCAGAATCTTCCCATTACAGACTCCTGAGACAAATACAATTGTACCTGTAAGTAGTCTGCAGTGCATATTCTGTCCCAGATAACTTCTTAGAGCTCCTACACAGACACTACTCATTCTCTGAAAGTGAGAGTAAAATTAAGATTCCAAATAGCAAACATAAATTATTTAAAAAATAATAAAAAAATTGTTTTCTTGCATTAACACTAAATCAAGGAATAATTATGAGAGTTCATAAAAGATCAGCAAATAATAGAGGCTTGGTTAATCAGGCTGATGGCAAAGACAAACTTTAAAACATCTTATTGATTCTTTCATTTAATGAATTTAATCATAATATTCTCTGAACACATTTACATGCAACGTGCATGGACTAGGTGGGGTGGTTGTCTCTGAAACATTATTTTACAACCAGAATACAACTCTTTTTGGTCTTTGAATTCTTTGTCACTTTTAATATCTTTGGTGATTCTTAAAATATTTGGTGCTGCAAATACAACCTGTCGTTTCAACAAATGGACTGATTGAATCTGTCAGACTGGTGGAATTTACAGTAAACTCTCTGCAGCACAAGTGAAACTGTAAGAAATTTTCTTGTCTTAAATAGTTGAATGTAAGAGTAATCTTCTTTCATCAAAATACTGTCTTGCATTTAAGTACAAAACAAGAAAGTTCATTTGTAAACATTCTACATAGTAGATACAGTATGATTATTTACATGAATATAAATTCATTTTTAAGTATCCAAATGAGGGTAGAAATTTTTTAAATAAAAATTGAAGCAGTTGAGTACTTTTAAAATGTTTGGCTGTAAATCCTTTCTTAAGAAATATATGTTGAATAGTGTACTGAGCTACAGAAAAATAAATATTTTGTTCTAGGAATTACAAAATTACTTCCCCCCCCGCCCCCTTTATTACATTTGTTTTGAAAACAGAATGATGACTGTTGAATCAGAGACCCTTACAACAGGATCTGTTATAAGAAAATGAAACACAGTTGTATTCAGCAAAGTTTTAGTAATTTGACAAATACAGCATTTAAGATGCATAATTGTCCTTTTTTGGTCAGTATCTTCTTTAAAACATGCTGACCACATATTTTTTACAATAATTTAGAAGAAAATATGGCATTTTTTTCCTGAGCTATATTACAGTGAATGGTTGTTTCAGATTGATAGACATTTCTTTCTTCTTTGTAATCAGTTTTTTTGTACTTTGTAGCTTGCCAGTGTTTGACTGAGGATATTTTCTTTGTGAAGGCAAACATGTTTCTTTGCCTATTTTGCTATGTTAAACCTAACAGTTAACTTTGTTATTATGCCTATATGAATACCAAAACTGTAATAAAAATCATTTTAATGTGAAGCTGATCACATAAACCAAGAACATTTATTTTCATTGAAAGCTTGTGCTATTTTTTTGTTAAGAGATACATTAAACATTGATACATCCATCCTCTGATTGAACCTTCAGAGTTGTCACATATAGAGGTAGCTGAGGATTTATTATGCAATATAAAATTAGGCATATACAATAAGCTTCATAATAAATGACCTTTGCAGACTGGAAGTTGCCACATAGAATAGTTTCTTTTGTTGCACAATAGAAAGGGATTTGAAAAAAAACAAATATGACAACACAGAAGTTGGAAATCCTAAAATTAAAAATATTATCAAAGAAAATCCAAAATTTTTTCCTGATGAGAAAACATATTCTAGAAAGTCTGTATTTCAGTGATGGAAAATCAAAATATGGTAGATGATAGACATATTTTGGCAACACATTTTTGACATGCTATAGATAGGAATACTGTGAAATGATGAGATAACAAGCCTTACCAACTTAGATTTTTATAATATATTAAGAAATGCTTGTTAAAGATTTATTAAAAATCTCACTATAAAAAGATTTCTTTGATGCATATAATGTATAAGTTAATGGAACAATAAGATTCCTTAGTAGAAGTGAATCTGTATTAAGTAGTAAGAACAACACAGAATGTCAGAAAGGTTAATTTCTTTGTAGCATATTTAGATCATTACTTATTCTTATCTCAGTCTTTTCTGTTGATTTAAATACACAGCTGGAAGACCAAAAGACAATTGTTTCAGCAGCACAGGCAGCCTTCAGTGGACAGTCAGAATGTGCCTACAGCCAAAGAAGCTCGCTAGTGTGAGGCCTTTGTCGCTCTTAAATCTGATTTCACAAAAATTGAAAAGAAGATGTGTCAAAGCTTTAATACAGCTCAGACACAAAATAGGAGTGACAAAAGATCTCATAACAAAACTATAAAAAGCAACATGCAAAGTATTTTGAAAATGATACTGTGTATGAAGCCTAAATAAATTTTGATTCTATTTAATTTGACTGTGGAAACTGCATTAATTACACTGAAGTATATTTATACATGGTGGGGAAAAAAGTCTAAGTAAAACCATCACTTTTTACCTGATTAGTTCACTGTAAAAAATCATAAGACTTTTATGACTTAACACCTAGAATTATTACAAAGGAAAATATGCCATTGTATAGCTCATATTTATTCTGAGTAAAATTAATAGACCTGGGTATCTGTTTACTTTTGAAGGATAGAAAATGTGTCAGGATGTGAGAATGGCATATTTCTCTCTAAATTCAAACATTTTTGAAAAATATGTCTACAGATTTAACAGTTTAAGGGAAAGACTTTTATTACGGAGTATTTAGATCCATTTATTTATACAATAATAAATAAAATTAAGAATATAATTAAAGCTGCGACTATTTTAAGAACAGAGTTTGTATAGATTCCTTTCCCTCTCTGAAATGAGTTGGTAATGCCTTTGCTATAAGTAATGGACTAGCGATGTGTCACTGGACTTGTGTACAGTGCTGTTTACAATCTTTGATGATCTCACCCCCCAAGACCTACACCATTTCCCAATAAGCTAGTGGCAGATTGTCTAAATAATGAGTTATAGTATGCGCTGCTGCTACCCATGATGCATTTGGTTAAGGCATAGAGGCTTCTCTGCAAGGCAGTAATTTTGTTTTATTTCACAAAAATGAAATTATCTGCTTGTTGCAGTCTGACAACTGGATAGATGGATTAAATGTTCTAAACACTATTGAAAATACCATATAATTTTAAATTAGGTAACAATTAGGTGAAAATTAGAAAAAAAAAAAAGAAGAAGAAATCTACAGACACTAGGATTATTAAATTGATGGACACTTGTCTCCAGTAGGTGTAGTATGTAGACTGCAACATGCAAGCTTCTGGGTAACTGCTTCACTGAGGAAACAGGGAAAAGGAGTTTACCTGCATGCACACACATCTTCAGGGCAATTTCTCAGCTTGCGTTGCTTGTGGTTTTTTCTACATACAATGTGTATGCAGTATAACCTACATCCTAATGTCTCCAAATTTTCACTTTCTATAAAGAATGACAGTTGTGAAAACTGTAAACTCATTAACTTTCATTTTCAGCTGGTATAAATGTCACTTCAAAATTTACACTTTTTTACAGCTAGTGAAAAATTTCAGGTTTTGTTTTGTTTGGTTTTTGAAACGTAATTGGAACATTTCTACAGTGTTGCAATATGATATCCATAGCTACTCACAATAAACATCTGGAGCAACAACTTCTTGTCTTCTGGATGGGCTCTTTATATATGTTTACAAAAACTGAATGGCTTGACTGAACCATGGTACAAGCTCCCATTGTAAATAGCAGCACTTTCAACAGTATACCCTACTTATGTTTTAATTTGCAACTGATAGCAGTCATTTATTTTAAGTTCCTCCTGTGTGCTGCTGTATTAACAAGAAGTGATAACTCTTCTTGGGTAGATGAGAATGACCCACTCTTTTTGTCAGGCAAGTCTATTTTGTATTGTGGTCACCCAAATTATTTAAGTGGCACCAAAACCTTTGTTTTCCATCATTAGGCATAAGATAGATCAGGCTAAAAGAAAAATTAATACAGTTGAGATACCAGGTGAGTCAACTGTCTATCTTATACCTGAAAGTTTAGTGTCATGGATTGTTCTTCCTTTCAATATCCTTCCACTTACTAAGTGGTGTTCTTTCTTCTGGTCATTTTTTCCTATGATCTGAGTAGTGGAAGCTGAGGAGAGTGCTAGGAAAGAATTCTGTCAAAATGGGATGCAAGAACTCTCAAATATTTTGTGCATTCAGTTGCTCTATGAAATGTATGTGTAATATCCTTTATGTATAATAATTCAGGATATATTATTAAGTGTTAGAATACAGGAATCTGAATGGTGCATAACTTGCAGATGATTATTTTCTTCATCTTAAAAACTGATTCATGATTCTCCTCTAGTATTGCAGAACTTTGTTATTTGGCTGTGAAATATGAACTTAGCGGTAAAGGAATATTGTGTCATAGTTAGTCAAATGAGACTTTTATATTCTTGTCTTAAACTAGGAAAAATTGATTCTGTCCTTAATGTTTTGGGGTTTTTTTAAATTCTTTTTACATACCCTTGTTATAAATGGGAAAGTAAAGATAGAGTGACTGTAGGGATCTGTATACAGGACAAATGTTCCCTACATATTTGTGGGGAGAAAATGGCCACGTCTCTACAATGAAGCTGAGAGGTCACTGGCAAGCTCTAGGTGATAGTATTAATATAATTGTAGTCACAGGTCTATGTCCATATGCATTTCTCAGCAGTGTCCCATCTCCCTACTAGGACAAAACTGCATACCCTTGCCCTTCCATGAGAAAACAAAGCAAATAATTTTGATTGTTGAAGGAATTAGGACTACAAAGCATGTTACCAACTGTACTTGCTCCACATGATGGAATTGACAGATTATCAGTCGAGGTCAAGATATGAATATAAATATTTTTGCTTTTCTTTCTCCTCATCAGGAAGCAAATAGCAGCTATAATTCCTATCTTTTATATAGTCTTTCTTCTCCCTTTTTTTCATCCTTGCTCCTATACCCATTTAAAACCTTTCATCATAAATGTCATGGCTATTATGTATTGCAGACAAAATGAATGAATGTGAAGAATGATATCCGAAATGCCCATACCTCTGTAATACTATGCCAGCTGTTGAACTTTTCAATTTACTCTTTTTGGGCAGTTTGCTTTAAAAGGAAGAACAGAATAATAGAGGTCTGTCTTAGTTTCAGCCAGCTAAGTTAGTAACTGGGATGAACAGGGAGCCTATATTTATAAAGTTTTCCTTTTCTTTCACATTTTTTCTTTAACATTTATTTTGCTTAGTGGCAGAATGGCAACAAAATTGCCTCAATGGCAGACATAATCCCTTGGTACCAAGATTCTGGAAATGTTCCTTGTGTATTTGGGATATAGGAAGGTTAAATTTCTTTCCCTTTGTGTAACTAATTGCAGAATCCTTGAAAAAAGATGAAACAGAATAGAATGGAAATTGTCTCACTGTGGCATCCCACAGTTTTTGGTTTTTTCTTATGAAGTTATAGGGCAGATTGCAGTTGATTTTTCTCAGTTGTGTGTTGATTTGGTCTGCTGTTATACTTAGAAAAGTGATAATTTTCATTTATAAAGATTTTAATTAGCTCTCCTCAGATGTACCTCAACAGTTAATAATCCCTTGAATAAGTTTATTCTGATTGAGTTTATGTATTTTGTAAACCCCTTGTGTTTGTTTGGTTTTTTTTTTGGGGGGTTTTTTTTTTTGTAGGCATAGAAAGTTTTGGATAAACTGATTCACTCAGTGGAGGTGAAACTGCATCAGTGGGTGACCCCAGACACAGCCAGCAGAAAAACTAAGCACATACTTACAGTGAGCACAGAAGCACACATATACACAATGCACATACATATGTGACATACACATAAGTGACTGGCCAAGCAGATCAATACAGACAGAAACTGCAGCACTCATACAAACAGATATAGCACTAAAGGCCTTATACTGTTCCCCTCTCTGGCTGTTAAGGTTGAAAGCCTATTAGTGGAAAATATATATGCATATGTACATATATACAGTGTGGATCCCTCCAGTAACTGGAGCTAACACACTCTGCCTGCCCAGAGTATGGGCAGAAATGTGCCCTATCACGAGCTTGTAGAACTTTTACCTTTATAGAGGAGATGTAAAGGATGTGTTTACTCCTTACTCTTGCTCAACAAAAGGATATATAACATGGAATACAGGTTTCTATAAGATACAACACTCAGTGCTTTTTTTAAAATGTATTTTATTTTATTTTATTTTAGAAAGAGGAGCTGACTGGTTGCTCTGGGGTTCAGAGTTTTTATATCTGATCATCAAGTGAAGCACAACAATTTTCTGGAGTTCTTCAGGAAATTCCAATCTACAATTCATGATTTCCAAGGGGCACATATATTTTACATAGAGAAATCACCTCAGTGTTATTATTTCTGTTTTTATTTCTGATGGGATCATTAACAGTTCAAGCTTTTACATGGTCTTTGTATGATTAGATTTTTTTCCCAGTAATTTATTTATTTTCAGAAAAAATGATCAGTCTCTGAGGAAAACAGATTCTACTGACACATCCCTGTCTCAGTGAACATTCAAAAATTGAGTCTGTACCATCATAGACTATGGAGGTTTGTAGAATGATTGTTAGTGATGAGAGCCTTCCTGGAAGAATTCAGTTAGTCTAACCACCCCCCTCTGACTTCCTAGAACAACGATGAAGTGTATCTGTAGTGGAATGGCAAGGTCATTTGGGCCATCTTTGTCGTATGTGGGCCTTGGATTCTAGAGCCCCACCTTTGCAGTTCAGGCAAAGCATTCCTATTTCATACCCCAAATTAGCACATACTATCAATGATAACTAACTCAATAACCCTTTACAAGATCACTACTGGCATAGAGTTCTGTAACAAACTGACAATGGGAGATCTGCTCCATATTCTTGGTGATCTTGATGTGTATGACCAACCTCATTTAGATCTGCTTGTTTCCCACCATGAAGACAAGGGATAAATTCCTGTGCTCCTATTTGCATGAGCATAAAGTCTATTTTGGGAGGACATTTCTTATTCCATCATTGTATTGGTGTGTATATTTCTATTATTTCCACTGTGATCAGTTGTTCTGGTTAAGATGGAAAATGAATCTGACTGCTTTGCTATAGCAGACATAGCTTAACACCCTGTAATTGCAGCTGTAGTCCTATTTCAGTTCTCCTTCAAAGTCTTCCAGTGTTTCTAGAGTTTTATTTCTGTGGTTGAAATAAAACTGAAACAATGCCAAATGCATTCCATACAATGTTTCTTCATACTAAACAAGAGAGCATTGAGGGCTTTGCATGTTAACTTCTGCAAGCACTCCAACGGAAAAACTTCCCAGATCTCTAGTGATAGGACATATTTATGAATATGTGTATGCTCTTTCACTTGGAGAGCTGCAACTACTGGTAACTAAACTCTTTGTCCTTGTTTACCAGGATTAGTTTGTTGGAACTTGTGCAGTTATTTAATTTTGTTAAACTGATTCTAACACCCTATTTTCCCTATCTATTTGACTTTGGCATTTATATGCTCAAACATCTAACAGGAACCCGTCTTCAACTTAGATTATGATTTAGCCATTGTTACTCCATAATAATAGCAGGATATTTGTGTGTTTACATAAGCACATTGATATAAAGTCTGGACTGTGAAGACTTAAAATCTTTGTTATTCGTATTAAATGCTTATTTGATTTTGTGGTTTACTCCTGTGAAGAATTAAAGCCTTTCTAAAAATTGCACTGAATAATGCAAAACAACCAACGTTTCCCACACTTTTGTTTAGTTTCACCATATTTCTAAAGTGATGACAGCATACGTGTCAAATATTTCCAGGGTGGTGTAAGCCTCTTTTTCCTTTACCCAAGGCATTAAAAGAGGACATACATGCAGAGAGAGCAAGTTAATTTCATAAGTCATTGATGACAGCGTAACCACTGAGTAGCATAACAAAACAGAGCAACAAGTCAATTATATGTTGTCATCACTAACGTGAGAAAATACCTTCTTAATTCTCCCTCCTCCAGACAGGACCATGTTCTTACTTACAGCACAGAAGATTTACTCT
>NW_010329383.1:28472-53472 GCF_000700745.2 Antrostomus carolinensis | reverse complement strand
TGTCAATGAGCACCATATATTCCTTTTATGGCAGTAACGGGTAATGAAAAGATTGATATTTCTTTTGAGCAAAAAAAAAAAAAAAAGGAAAAATAAGGCTCACTACACTGGATATCTAGCTTTTCATAGGACTACTTTGAAAACGTTGAATCTGCAGCACTTATACTCTGGAATTTTAAGTATCTTACATGAGTCAGAAGAGGTTTCTCAGTAGCCTGCATTATAATAGTTGTGCGTTATATGCAGTCTAACTGTAGGATACCCTCATCTCAACAAAAATATTTCATATAATTTCTTGTAAAGCTATAATCCACCAGAAATAAACATATCCCGAAAAGTAACTGTAGCTTGCTGGACAAGTATTTTTTTTCTAAATCCTATGCCGTGTTGTACAGGCCATCAGATTTACTTCCTTCTGTTGAGGATACGAATGGCATACACAGCCATTTGCATGAGAGTACTTTTTGCCTATGGTATATGATTACCATTGAAACTGGATTTGGTAGTCCTTCTAGACTCATTGCAATTTGGGTTTTCTGATACTAGAAACAACTATAACCTCTTTGGTAGTAAAATAATATTTTTTGAATAGGCGTGTAAGGGAGTTGTGGAAGGACAAATTCCACTAGGTAGTTTTTGTTGAGTTTCTTGTTTTTTCTTCAAGTATATGTCTTTGAAAACCTGTGCGTGAAGAGGAGAACAATTTTATGGAGAGAAGCTTTCATAAGATGAAGTCAACTTTCTTGTATCTCTTTGTTAGTTCTCCTGCTTGCTATCCAGGATCTTCTATGACTTGCAGAAAAGCATTTTTCAGGAAAATTTATGATGTAGATGTTGGTTCTAGTACAATTAAAAATATATTTATTGTATCTATCACCTATTTCAAGAACAGTAGTTTCTGTATATCTAAAGAGTCCAGGTAATATGACCTATTTTGGGGTCCTCGTATCACACAGTGGATTAAGTAATACTGTCATATTTTTGACTTGGTTGCAGCCCATGAATCATCTTTAAGGATAATTACAATAATTACAATAATTTAATTACATTACATGTAGAAAATCTGTCAGTGTTGGGAATGACAGTAGGTGTCCATACATTCTGAACCTCAGGGAGCTGATATCTCAGCATATGGACTCAATTTAAACAGACACTGAAGTAACTGTGTTTTACATTTACAAACAACCAGTACCTGAGAAGCACCTCCTGTACAGGGAATCCTTGTAAATGTGACAGGAAGGTGTACTGTACAAGTCATCCTTGTTTTTTTCTATTAAAATGTCAACACTTTCTAATGGAATCCACATGGTGCTATGGTTGTTTTGTTATCTTAAGCACAGATAAGAACTGCAATATGTGCTGACAAATGTGAATTCTTTATGGTATTAATCTGACAACCACAAGAAGACCACATCTTCAACAAAACTGAATAATATAGAACCATTGAATGATAGGATTATAGGAAAATTCAACTTGGAAGGGACCTTAGAATGTCTCTAGTCCAACCTACCACTCAAAACAGGCTTAGCTATGAGGTCAGAATAAGTTGTGCAGGGCTTTGTCCAGCCTAATGAAACCTCTTCCAGTACTTGATTCTCCTCATGAAGATTCTGCATTCTAAAGCTGCCTTGTTTTAAGTAATAAGTATTGCCTTTCATCCTCTGCACTATTTCAAGTTTGGTGATGTCTTGAAACTTGATGAGAGTGCACTCCATTGCCTTCTCTGGGTTGTCAATTAAGATATTGTAGAGGAGATATCCTAGTACAGACTCCTATGATACTACACTGGCTACTGGCCTCTGTTTAGAGGATGACCCACAAACCACTACCCTAAAAATTCGACCAGTTTTTATCCATCTAGCTGTATGTCTATCCAGACCATAATGACTTAACTCAGATGTTGTGGGAGGCAGTGTTGAAAGCTTTGCTAAAGTTGAGGCAAATTACATCCTTGGTATTGTAAAAGGATTGCTTAGGGGAGTTGCAAAATATCTTTGCTGCACATTTGATCATGACTTTGGAAACATAAATTATTCTTAGACAGAGGTTTAGACTTTGACAGTTCACAGTTTGTTATTTAAAATGGATACTGAAGAATAAGGTAAATATGGAAGAGTTCTGAAGGAGATAAGCGTGCAGGATAAATAACTGAAAGAAAAAGGCCTTGGTGCCTGAAAGATATAAATAATTTAAATACTTTTAAAATCTTTTGAATTCTTGCTGGTGGGACTCATCTCTAAATTCACCACTGTAAATTTGGGAGTCTACGTGTAGTTATCAACGTATGGGGAATGTGCTGATGCTCCCAGGAAGAGACAAAATGTTTAATGGAGATTTGACCAATCTTCCTTTTTTCTTAAACAGACACTTTGGTCAGCTGAATATCTAACTCTTCAGAATATTTCAGTTCAGTTTACTGCCTAGGTCTCCAACGGATATGAATTTTAGACATCTAATACACATGTTGGTACTTACGTGAGAATTATAGACTAAAAGGCATGTTAAAGTAAGTAATTAAAATTATTTCTTACTAAGATTAAAATACATAATTTAGAAATAGTATTTTAGTGAACTTATTCAGGGTGTAAAGTATTTTGCTATTTACACACTTGTCAGTGTGTTGAAAACATTAACGTGTACATTGCCAATCAAATAATAGACACTTTATTATCTCTTCCTTATTTTTCCAGGTATTTGCTTCCTCTTTCAGTTTAACAACTTTTGAGCTTTCCATTCAATTAAATGGTGGAATATATAACACACCAATACAAAGGTCGATGAGAGTTGCCCAGATGTTTCAACATTGATGAAATGCTAAACAGTATTGATTTGTTGTATTTTAAAAGGATTTAGGAATTATATTTGCCCAAAAGATTTTGTTATAGCCAACTAATTTTCAGTGTTAATCACACAATAATTAAAGATCCATATGACATCTGGGCAAGATTTGTTAGCTTATGATTCCTGTAAAAACTAGTGGTTCCCCCAGACACATTAGAAAAATGAAGGATTGCATGAATCAAAGATTCATAAACCTAGTTATGGAGTGTCATCAGAAAATTAAGGACAGAATAAATGATTATCTGTGATGGTTCAGAAGAAAAAGCAATGAAAGGAAGGGCAAACAGGACTATATCAAATTCATCACCTAGCTGTGTGATATCTTTGCATCTGCTCCACTACAATATATACTGTAGAGCACTACAGCTCTGCTTACCAGAAACAAATGAACAAAGGCTTATAACGTTGGCATAAAGGTACTTCATTTTGGGTATGTGCTCACCAAAGGGTTCTTCAGAGTTATGCTGATTTTTGTTCTTTTTATTTTTTATTTAAACACAGTAGTACTTTTGAGTTTATCAGAATCCTAATGCTAATTCTTTTAATAAACTAAATACTAGATCATTACATGAAAAATAAAATACAAAACATAATATAAAATATATAATTTTTTTTATTTGCATCACATGGTTATGAGCAAATAATGGTTATCTTATCCACAATTTGGATCCAATTTCTGAAATTGTTTCTGTATGTATGTGTAAAATATGTATATATTTATAAAGCTGTAGCTTTATAAGTAAGATAACTCTTTATTTAGACCCATTTATTTTCAGAATCACAACTATATTGAATATATTCCAAATGTCCTAAAATAATGGGATTTTCCTGAAGTTTGCTTACTATTTTAGTTCTGTTTTATAAAGATGACAGACACTCCTAAAACCAGATTTTTTCATTTTTATAGTAAACATTTGGAAGATTAAAGTGTGACTTTCCTCGGCTGTTTCTGATTGCTTATATTAAAATTAAAAAAAGAAACCAAAATCCATAAAATTCTTGAATAGCCTATCCTAAACTTCAGATGAAAATTAGTTAATTGATTAACATATATTATAATTATTTCAAATTGTTGTTTGTGTTATTTTTAGAGCAGATTAATCTGTAATCTTGCTTTGTGTTTTTATACTGTTTTGTTCTTTTTATATAATTTTCTTACTGTAATTAATGTCATGTTCCTTTACTGAGCCGTACTGTATCTGTAAAGAAAAGTTCAAAGTTGCATCTTTAAGGTGAATGCTGAAACATTCTTGTGGTGAGAAATTATGATATATTTAGCAGTAATCAATTTTTTCTTATTTCTAAACTACAGGTGTTATACAAAGATAACATGATTTCCCTTGCAAAAGAAGAATATGATCAAAACCTAATGATCATAAATTAGGAGATCATAGAATCATAGAATCATAGAATAGTTTGGGTTGGAAGGGACCTTAAAGATCATCTAGTTCCAACCCCCCTGCCATCAGCAGGGACACCTTCCACTAGACCACGTTGCTCAAAGCCTCATCCAACCTGGCCTTAAACACTTCCAGGGAGGGGGCATCTACAACTTCCTTGGGCAACCTGTTCCAGTGTCTCACCACCCTCACAGTGAAGAACTTCTTCCTAATATCTAATCTAAACCTCCCCTCTTTCAGTTTAAACCCATTTCCCCTTGTTTTGTCATTAGTTGCCCTTATGAAAAGTCCCTCCCCAGCTTTCCCGGGGCCCCTTCAGGTACTGGGAGGCCGCTAGAAGGTCTCCCCGGAGCCTTCTCTTTTCCAGGCTGAACAGCCCCAACTCTCTCAGCCTGTCCTCACAGCAGAAAAAGAACTTGGTAAGTTTAAAGTACAAATTGGACAGAGGAGAACTGAATTTATGAAAATATGTAATTCTATTAACAAGAAAAATAAGGTATGTAAAATGTATTTTGCTTATAAAGGTGTTCTGCAACTGTGGTTGTAACATTGTTCTGTAGCATGTGATGACTTTATCCAAACCTCATTCTTCTTTTAATGTAGTCACTCTTTCAAGCACAAATTTGCCATCTAAGTTTTGTTAGCTTTTCTTTATTAATTAATTCCAGACAGGAATATTTCTTATTTATCTGAGCATGTGATGGTTCTTAATCACAGTGTTTTTTATGAACACGTGAGTATCCTTGATTCTTCAACTCTATTTAGCAAGGGCTGTATCTTTTTTGAGTTGTATACATTCACTGTCAAATTTTTTCACTGCCCTTGAATTTCACAGAATATATACACTGGAGTCTTAATAGCTGCTTTGTATCTATTTTCAGAAGCCTTAAAATACCACAGTCTTCTCATAGAAGTTGTCAAATTTGTTTCAGTGGCATTTAGTCCTAACTGGGCAAAGAGATGGAAAATCTGTAATTAACATTATATCTGAGTGTGTGCTGCATTGTTTTCTAGTAATGCCTGAATATCTACTTTATCTTTTTCCCTTTTCAGGAGAGAAAAGAAGTTGAAATACCAACTCCATTATCCAAAGAAAGAACTAGCCAATTAGGCATACACAAATCTGTGCAAACAAATGGGATGCATCTGAGGATGCTGATGGAGCTGGCTGATGTCATTGCAAGGCTGTTGTCTATCCTTTTCAAAAGGTCATGAATTCTGGAGAAGGTTCCTGATGACTGGAAAAAAAAAACAAATGTCAGACCCATCATAAAAAATAGCAAGAAGGAAGATGCAGGGGACTATGAGCTGGCCTATCTCACCCCAGTGACTGGATAGGTGATGGAATAAATCCTCTTGGAAACCATTTTCAGACACTTGAAGGAGAAAAAGGTGATTGGGAGCAGACATTATAGATTAGCATGCACAATTCATCCCAGACCAGCTTTCTGCAATATAAAGAGTGGTGGTGCTGCAGGCAAAGAGGGGGGCAGTGGATGCTGTATACCTTGACTTTAACAAGGCCTTTGACATACTTTTAAAAAACCTCCTTATCACCAAACTGGTGAGAGACATGCCAGATAAATGGATAGTGAGGTAGATGGAAAATTGGTTGGACTGCCAAGCTCAAAGAGCTATTATTAGTGATGCAAAGTTTATCTGGTTCTCTGTAGCAAGTGGCATCCTTCAGGGATCAGTACTGGGACCAAGACTGTTCAATGTCTGCCTTAGTGGCCTGGATGGTGGGACAGAATGCATTCTCAGCAAGTTTGCTCATGGTACCAAATTGGGAGAAGTGGTCAGTACACTGGAGAACAGGGCTGCTGTTCAGAAGGTCCTGGTCAGGCTCGAGAAATTTGTTAACAGGAACCTCATGAAGTTCAACAAAAGCAAGTGCAAAGTCCTGTGCGAGGTGAGGAGTAACCTCATGCAGCAGTAGAGGCTAGTGGTAGGCCAGCTGGCTGAAAAATCAGCTTTGAAAAAAAAATTCAGGTTCCTGGTGGACATAAAGTTGAATGCTATTTAGCAGCAAGAAGGTCAACTGCATCCTGACCTCCATTATTAATGTGGTCAGCAGGTCCGGGGCATGGTTCTTCCCCCCAATTTGTCACTTCTGAATGTGCATCTGAAGTGCTATTTCTGGTTTGGGCTCCTTATTTCAAGAACAATATTAGCATACTAAAGTGAGCCAAGTGGAGGGTGACCAAGATGGTCAAGGAGCTGGAACACATGATGGATGAGGACACGCTGAGGAAACAAGGTTTGTCTTGCCTTAACAAGAGAAGGCTTAAAGGAGTCTTTGTTTCTGTCTGCAACTACCTGAGTGGATAGAGCCAGACTTTTATCAGAAGCGCGCAATGACAGGATGGGAGGCAATGGACACAAGCTGGAACATGGGAAGTGATTTGTAGGGAAAACTGTTTTTTCCATGAGACTTCTCAAATCATGAAACTGATTCTCCTGAGAGTTTGTGGCATCTCCATCCTTGGACGTGTCTGAGACTTGACAGGACACAGCCCTGAGCAACCTGCTCATTAGATCCCCTTTAAGCAGGGGGACATATGTCCTTTCCAACCTAAATTATTCCATGATTCTATTATAATGTAAATTTGGCTTTAGTCATTAACACTTTTTATTACAGGAACTCTTTAAACATAAATCTTTAACAAGACAGACAATTCACTGTAGAAACTGACTGGAGCTGTTGAAGGACTCAAGATATCATACACCAAAGGATGCTCTTTCTTGCCAACTTTTTAGAGCTATGAAAGCTGAACAGACTGTAACAGCAAAATATGTTCGCAACAGTAGATAGTGTGAAACCATGATTTGTATCAAGCACATTCAAACTGAGGCAAATGTCTCTTACAAAATAGACTTGTTTATTTAGTTAAGTTTATCTGTTCCCATCTAATATCAATGTCTTTGTCTTGGAAAGCACTTCTACAGCTTTTGCCTTTAGCTGGAGTCACTCTGCTCCTCAGTAATTTATCCAGAGGTCTACATGCCTGCTCAAAGTCAATATGTTGAAAACCTTTTAATAATTCTGTATACATTCTCATACCGTCGTACCTGTCAGTCTACACATTCTCTCTGCCACAGAAAACAGTAGGGATACTATTTACAGACAGCAAAGTGTATTACCACTTAAATATTACTAAAAGCAGAAAAGCATCTTTCTGTTTCTTTAACATATCACAAGCCTATTTTACATCCAATTGCAAAGAAGACAAGGTCAGCTAGTGCTGCACATCCTGACTCCAAATACCACATTTACCAGTCACACATGATATGGTGAATTATAGCTTAACCATATCAACTACTATATTCCAGGCATCCACCAAGAGCTCTTCCTCCAGCTCCATTTGCTGCTTCCTCATAAGGAAAAGATAGGGCAGCAGCAATTATTTCTTTCTCTCCTTTAACAAGAAAAACTTATTCACTGAGCTGCTCACTGTGCCTCCATGATCAGGCTCTCTTCTTGCAATACCCTTTCCAAAACTGAAGTTTGCCCCTCCATAGATCCTGACCTACTGCCTACCTCTCCAGAAACTCAGTCTTTCCTTCCAATGTGGTAGAAGTGTCCCATTCCACAGACTGTGGATAAAAAGAGACAGGCCATGGACATAGCCCTTGCCCCAACCAACCCCTTCACCTGAATGAAGGTTCTAGGCAACATAATCTAAATTTGTAGTTAGCTCTGCTTTGAGCAGACAGTTGGACAATGTGATTTTGAGAAGTCCCTTTTTTTCTATAAAGTGATCATTCTTCACCTATAGTGAACTAGCCCTCGTAGCAGTGCGTTGAGTGTTCTTCAGGACTATCTGTCTCCATGCTGACAGTCTGCTGCTCTGCCTCCTGGGTCTGCCAGTGTGAATGAGTGGTGACCTTTTGCTTTAGCTCTAAAAATTTCCCTGGAAGCTTATCTTCAGCAAGCAGTTCCTCCTAGAATTTTCTCAGACTTCCATACAAATAGGTGTGCATCCTATCCATTAACCCCAGACTGTACCTTAGGCTCAGCTGTGTGTTTTGAAGGATGGAGTATGGCATAAAGGTGGTCCTGGCAATCTGTGAGACATACTGGCAGTGCAGGCAACCACCAAATTTTTATGATGTCAAAAGCCAACTTTATTGCAAAGTGAATCTAGCAGTGAGTACAGCTCTAAGACTGCTCTACAGAAGCAGCTAAAACATGTGAGAAGCTGATTCAAAAGAAAAATAAATTATCTCCTATAAAAAGCAAGGGAAAAGCTAAGAGGGATAAGAGTTGGAATTTATGGTACCTAGAGACATTTGAAATCAGATTGGGCATGGTGCCTTTAGGGTTTGTCCTTGAAGCACAGTTTGAGAAGACAGTAATATGTGTGGGTGGGAGCGTGGACTGCCTGAGTTTTCAAACGCTTTCTCTGCAATATCGCTTTTGCTGATGTGATAGCTCAGTCCAGACTGAGACCACATTTATGGACATTGAAATTGCACTGATGTCTAAAATAGATCAGGTTACTGCAGAAACTGTCTGAACTTTGAACACAAAACATGAGTACTTCCCTTTCCTTTGCCATTGCCTCACTGCATTACCTATCTATTTCCCATCTGGAAAATGGGCAATAATAAAACCAATTTATCTTGCATGGCAACTGTTAAGATTAATTAGTTAATGCTTTGGAACTCATTTCTGCAGAGGCTTCCTATGACCCAAAACAGAGGCATATAGAAACAAAGAAAGAAATTGCATGTTTAAACCAGACAGTTTTCTTGTTCACAAAGGATAGACAGAGATTGTCTGAGATTTCAGCTTCGTTTTCTTTTGCCAGTTATGTCTACATTTGTAAGACTAATGCTCTAATAATACTTGCTACTCATTTGGAAATTTAGATGAGACATTTGGGTTTCTTAAGTAGTTTTGCATTAGACTTAAGCTATCTCATAAATAAATGATGACTTAAAAAAATCCATCTAAATTTCATCTTATTATAGAAAGAAGGGCTATTACAGAAAGAAAAACCCCAGGGTGTTACTGTATCAGTCCTGCAATATGTATGTGATATTATCATGTGCTTTAACCACTCCAGTCTTTAATAAATCAATTGATTGGGCTGTTCTTTGGCCTCAGAAACATTACATTGTGGGGGTTTTTTTCCTAATTTTCAGTTTTGCAAGTGTATGTGTATGTATGTATATAAGCATATATACATATAAATATTTGGATATATAAATATACAAACTTGTTTATATGCATATACAAAGTATGTAGGTACATACGTGCATGTAAAATATAGCTATAAATACATATGTATGTAAATTTTATCTTCTGAATTGTTACATCCCTAAAGTTTACACAAGCATGTCTGGGATCCCCTGTTCTTCAGCAGCAACAGAGTATGCTGCACTGACTTTCCACTTATGTCAGCCAGATTACATCTAGCTCAAATCTGTCTGAGCTATCAGTGTGGGCATATTGATAGCTTCTCTGTACTTCATTTCTTACCTGTAAAGTGAAAGGGTAGTTGGGCAGATAAACACATCAAAGACTATGAGACAAGTACTAAAATATGTAATAAGACCAGGTATTTATGTAATTAAAACCAAGAGAATTGCAAAGCTATGATGATTTTATCCTGTTTTCTAGAAAAATCCAACACTTACTAAATATCTTGGAGAGTCTGATTCAGCATGGTAATTAAGAGTGAGCTTAACTTGAAGTCAATAGTACTTAACGACTTGCCTATAACTCATTATGTGCTTAAAGGGTTTTCTGAAGTTGTAATATAATATAAATGAATATAAAGTATGGGCTTTTAGCATTGTTTTTTTCAAAATGCAACTTAAAGAAGAAATTGTTTGACCTCTTCATTTCTATTTGTTTTCTTAACATTAAGATTTTGCAAAGGATATCAAACGACCTAATACAAAATAACAACTTTTCTTCTTCTTTAGAAATAAGATGATAGTTATCAAGTACTTTTCACATTCGTTCCTAAAACATTGTGTTACATCTTGTATATAGTTTACTATTTGTATTTTCTTAAGTTAAAGAGTAAATGTTTCTCATAGTCATTTTATTTTTTACTAAATATTTCTTCCCTTGTTATTCTTTTGTAAACTCTTTTTTCATTGCTCTGAAAATTGGTCATCCAGGCTGGATGAGGCTTTGAGCAACCTGGTCTAGTGGAAGGTGTGCCTGCTCATGGCAGTCGGGTTGGAACTAGATGATCTTTAAGTTCCCTTACAACCCAAACCATTCTATGATTCTATGATTCTATGTTTCTGTGATTCTATAAAATAGAATTCTAGCAGGTGCAGAAGGCTCATGTCAGTGCTGTCCTATGTTGTTCATCTAAGAGTCACTCATTATTCAGAATAAAAACTCTAATATGTTCCCTAAAAAAAGATTTTTTTGTAAGATTACATGCACTGTAAAGGTATGAAAATGGCAATGTTAGCAGTTTTTCGAACTGCACAAAAGTAAATATTTAGAAAATGGTCAACTGAAAAAGATACATATTGAATAGGGTGGCTTTTTAGACTCACCGATGCCAGTAGTGCAATGAGTAGTCCGTGAAGGTTACGTTATTAAAATCAACCAGTATTTTGAAGAGTTAGTTTTTATTGCAGTCAGTTATGTTCCTTAAAAGTATGTGGTTTTTCTCACACAGAAATAAACCTAAAGCATTGTAAAATTTCCCAGAGAGTTGCTTTACAACTTTTTTTCAACTCCTGCTTATTTTTTTTCCCAATATTTACTACAATCAAGTGCTTTTCCTGTAATTGCTCCCATGATTTTTCCTAATGTTGAGTCTGCAATATGTTGCAGTAATCATTTAATCAGTAATAACATATTTTTGTATTCCTACTGCGTGATTAAATTAATATTGTTTACATGTGTTATATTTACAGAAACCACTGACTCATCAAACAAAAGTAAATAAAATAGTCTAATTAAATGTGTTCTGATTTCATATCATATAAAAATACTCAAAATGAGGTCAGGATTTTTCCATGTTAATTATAAATAAGCAACTGTTTCTGACAATTACATTATAGCTACACTTAACTCACAGGAAAAAAAAAAGTGAGAGAAAATATCTCTTAGACACTATTTACACAGATGACTTAATTTGCCTGGTTCTGGGCAAATTTAGTTTGTTCTCATTATCATTATGATATGGCTCTGATCAAGCAAGAGTTTTGCAAAGACCTAAAAATAGCTCAAGATCTTTTTCGGACAGCAATACAAGAAGTTTAATAAATTTTGTAAGTAATAAATTGTGAATCAAAACATTTCTGAAACTTGAAAATGTATTCACTTCATTTGCAAGTATATTTTGTTCTTTCTAACATTTTTCTGTACATTTGGTTTAGTATTATAAAAAGGTCTTGATGACAATATTAAAAATATCAATATAGTTAGTTTTTAATGTAAGGAAAGATTTTAAAGTAGGATATTGTCAGCTATAGATTACTTGAAGCTCCCCAGCAGATTTCTTTTTAACTGAAAAGACATCAGATTGTGAGTTCTTGGGATAAGACTTTTTTTTAGCACCACATATCAGATGGGTCAAAAAACTATCAGTGGTGATACTGGATCATTTTTGCAGTAGAGTATCTGAGATATTCATGCCTGCTCTCTTAGCATTAGCTTGAAAATAGTTACCTAAGATTCTTAATAGCTAACTCTTAATTAAACATCGTTCTTAGTTCATAGGAATATCCAAAATAGGTTGGTTGTTTTTTTTAAAAAAATAACTGAATTCAGACATACAGTTATGCTCTTCTCTTATACTTTGGAGTAACATGCAATAAAGACTCTGCACAGACAAAGTTCTAAGGAACAGTTTAACATATCCTGTCTTTATGCCTTTGCAAACATGGCATGGGCACTGTCTCAGTGGACCCAAACCGACAACTCTTGTGCAAAAGGTTCTGACAGAGCAGAAATAGGATACATTTGGCCAACACATTTCATACATTTAAAATAATGTATAGTAAGTAGTAATGTATAGTCTGTGTGCAGCTAACATGTATTTCCCACTGTTTGATCACAGTCATGATGCATGATTGCCCAGCTATGTTATTTGCATTTTCAGTGCTTCAGTACTTTTACAGTTGTGTCACATATAGATAGCATTTTCAGGTGGCTGTTCATTCCTCATGAAATGGGAATGCTTTCAAACTTTGCAGTCTTGCTTAAGGTGCACTTTTAATGACTGCTGATGAAATTCTTACAGACTGATTTGTAGAGGGCTTCAACTGCAAACGTATTCTATAATCTCAGGCTACTATAATGTGAAGATTAAGGAAAAAAAAATCTGTTTAGCAGTATCTGTGCTTAGCAGTATCTAACACAAAATTGTTTCCTGTAAATGCACTTTGGTCTTTATGTAATTTTGTGTATTTTCTGGCCTTAAACTGCTATCACAGAATACCATCACCTATTTAGAAGGTTTTGTAATGCTTTATGTCTTGATAATATATAAATAATTTCAGCATGGTTATGATTGTACGTAAAAGTGTACATGTATCATGACAAAACAAAGAAACAGTTGAATATAATTGAAAACTCAAGATCTCATGCCTGCCTCTGTAATTCCATCTGTAGATATATAATACATTCTTCAAAGGCTAAAGGTCAGTGAAAAGCTATATGAGGTACAGGACATTTAATTGTAACTGAATATTTTCCATTGGGATATTCTTTTTATATCCATTGTAATTCCATATGCTGGTGTCCATGGTTGAGCTTTTTTAGGGATTGTTGAGATGAATCAATAAAAATTGATAATAAGAGGCTATGGAATTTTATACACCCACTTTCTTTCAATGTATTTGCCCTGTACAAGTCTCAGGAGACATGGTTCAAATGTCTGAACTCCTGAGCCTTCTATACAGTTTTACTTAACACAAAAATTTGGATCTACGGAGCTGGAATAATGAGCGTGTTTGCTGAGATTTTTATTTAGTTTAGCTTTTAGTACTTTGGTTACACCAAATTTCATGGTGTTTCTTCAGTTGTTGAACATATTCCAGTACTATGATTGCACAACCAGTCTCTTTCATTTGTTTTCAGTATTACTATTACTGTTAAAGCTTATTTGAATCATTTTCAAGGGACTGGAAACAATTCACTTTTTGGTCTTTTTTATTATTGATATGAAAATTCTTCCAGCTGAGCAGATCAAAAGCTAAAATCCCTGAAAATTCTGATTCATGTTATCATTCAGTTACCTGAAAAGATTGTGTTGATGCTTAAAGATAGGATTACACAAAATTTTATGACACATAATGACATTTAGAATTAATGCTATGTATTTCTCTCCCAATATTTCAAAACACTTCTCAAAATAACTTCATAAAGTGGGGTAGTTGCGGTATAGAGAAGAGCAGTGATTTGTGCAAAGTTACCCACAAGAACAGTCTAAACTCTGTAGAAAATCTTGGTGTTGTAAGACCCTTTATGTACCATCTTGTCTCATCTTTCCTTTTTCATTTCCCTATTTTCTGTTGAAACTGGGAATAAGATAATGAAACTTCATTAATGTTCTTTCCTCTCTAATGTTAATTCCTCTCTAATTACAGTTTGAAATTCATAGAAAGAATGTAGGTAGCAGTAATAGAAAATACCAACAAAACTTTCAGGCCATTTTCACTGTTGTAATAATTTCTTTCTGAGGCGTAATAGAAATGAACTAGCAAGTGGAGCTGTTTCATAAGTTAAAGGTCAGCCATAATTTCTTGGACAATAATGAAATATCCTTTTCAATTAGAACAATTATGAATGTTTAAAAAGTCTTTATTTCCATCTTTTACGCATTTTTAGTATATAAACTGCACTGCATGTAGCTATGACGATTGTGTAGTCACATGTCAATGTATCTGATGTGGTGCTTTCACTTTGACCAGCAGCCAACTCCCTACCCACATGCTTTGTCACTCCCTCTCTTCAATGGAACAGGGGGAGAAAATAAAATGAAGAAAAAGCTCATAGATTGAGATAAAGGAAAGGAAATTAGTTATCAGTTAACATCACAAGTGGAACAGACATGACATGGGGAAAATTAATTTAATTCATTGCCAATTAAAACAATTTTGGACATTGAGTAACAAAAGAAAAAATGAAAATGAAACCTTCCTCCACCCCTTTTTCCCAAGTTCAGCTTCAGTCTCTCATTCCCAACCCCTCCACCTCCTCACCAGTCACCCCAGTCCCTGCATCCCAAGCAGCACAGGGGGATAGGGAAGGGGTGTGTTGCAGTCAGTCCATAACAGTTCCTCTCTGCCAGTCCTTCCTCCTCATGCTTTTCCCCCGCGTCAGTGTGGGTCCTCTCCACAGGCTACAGTTCTTCATCAACTGCTCCAGCATGGGTCGTCTTCACAAGGTTGCAGTCCTTCAGGAAAAATTGTGCTCCAGTGTGGGTCCTCTGCAGGCTGCATTGTGGAAACCTGTTCTGGTGTGATCCTCTACACAGGCTGCAGGGAAAGACCTGCTTCACTGTGGTCTTGTCCATGGTCTACAGGTAAATCTCTGCTTTGGCACCTGGAGCCCCTCCTCCTCCTTCTTCTCTGACCTAGACGTTCACACTGTTGTTTTTCACATTTTTTTTTTCTTCCCCTCCCTCCTTTCTGTCTGGTGTATTGTCCTTTCTAAAATATATTTTCCCAGAGGTGCCACCAGCTTGACTGATAGGCTCAGCTGTGTCTTGTGTTGGGTCAGTTGAATAGAACTGTCTATGTCCAGCAAGGTGCAGCCCCAGCCTCCCCTCACAGAGGCTACCCTGCAGCTCCCCACTGGCAACACTGTGCCACGGACACCCAATACACCTCAGAGTTCACTAATCCTAGAAATGGTACCTTGGGACATGATTTAGTGGTGAACTTGGCAATGCTAGGTTTATGGTTGGACTAGATGATTATAATGGTCTTTTCTAACCAAACTATTCTATGATTCAATGAAGTTGAACTGCCACAAATTTTCAAAGATTTTGGTGTTACTTTTGATCCAGCTGAAAATTATATGTGTCAGTTTTACAAATATATTTGAAACAACTTTCAAGAGAAATCTTCTAGGATTTATCTGAGAGAAACCTCTGTCTTGATCACAATGAAAGTTATTATTGAGTCTTTGTACTACTAACATACTGTCTGTAATTAATGACAAGTTTGTCATTAGATGCA
Source organism: Antrostomus carolinensis (assembly GCF_000700745.2). NCBI lineage: Eukaryota > Metazoa > Chordata > Aves > Caprimulgiformes > Caprimulgidae > Antrostomus > Antrostomus carolinensis. The sequence continues at coordinate 38,059 of NW_010329383.1, read as the reverse complement.
CAATTATATCAAGACATATTTCTCAGTTATGGTTTGAATAGCCTTATAAGAAGTATTTAGATTTTTTTTTTTTTTAAAAAAAAGAACCACACATGGATTTATTTTTTTTTTTAAATAAGACCTTAATTTGTTCATAAATCTAATTTTCAGAAGTTCTGAGCAACCAGTGCATTGCTTAGTAGAAGTGATAAGTATCAAACTCATATCTTTTAACATTTCAACAAAACATTTACCTTTAAACAATCATTTTTAAAACCTTACTTGACTGGAAATGTGAATGGATTTGTTTTAGTTCTACCAGTAGTGCTATTCAATAACTTTTTCATTGGTCTTCAGTATTTTGAAATAGCATTTTTTGGATGTTCCCTATTCCTATCTTAGTGAGTAGTATATTGCACCTTAGTCATGTATAAGTGCCTAAGATGACTGACACAAATGCACTCAATTGGTAGGCCCGACAACCTTCATGTGTAAAGCCCTAAGAGTTTCTTCTTCCTCCTCCTTGATCAGCAGCAGTCTCAACAAAAGCATTTATGATGAAGTGGCAGAACTAATATTAATGTTTTTATGTTAAAACCAGTGTCTTATGATGTATAAATGTAAAAGATGCCAATTTATGACATTCACTAGTGTAATAAAAAGAGTGAACAAACCTAATATATATTTGAATTCCCATTTAATGTTAAATAATGGTGATTTAGCAGAATTTATAAACTACTAGAAAGTCAATACTAGTTTATAAAAATTAGCTAGTAAATTGGAAACATACAAAAAACCCCTTAAAGAAAACAAACTCCTAGAAGTTTTCTATATTCTTTGATTACTCTTTTAACATAAAGAGAGTTTCTTCTCATAATATTGAGTATTGATCCTTGGTCCTATTTTTAGCTCATAAAATATGAGGCAAAGGGGAACAATATCATAACTCAAGAACTCTAACAAACTTTACTTTGCAATTTTTTTTCCTCTAGCCCTTTTCTCTTTTTGATAATCTAAAACTAAGGAAAAAATATCCAAACTGAGAAACAGTGAGGTTTGTATCATGAATACATTTTTTTCTCATGTGTTATCAGTCTTTGCTATAAACTGTGTTGTTTAATCTGTAGGAAGTAGCATTTGAGCCCTTGGTTTCCTTTTTCTTCTTTGTTTTTCATCCTGCCTGCCATTAGACTAGAGCGGCAGTTCTTTAAACTCATGAGCACATCTTCTCAGAGACTAAACAGGATAGTAGTAAAAAAATTGCATATTTTGTATTAGTTCTGTCTTCATGAGTTTGAGTAGATAAAATCCGAGAAACTTTCTCTTCTACAGTATCTGTTCTTGTCTCTTATTTTAAATAATGCACTTTTGAAGAAGATAGTCTTGGTGACCATGGAATCTCACCCTTCAGAAAAACCACTGCTAGCTTAACAAGATCATATAAGCTTTGCTTTTGGAGACTAATTCCTAAGCTGGCGAAGGGGCTAGAGAACAAGCCTTATGAGGAGTGGCTGAGGGAACTGGGTTGTTTAGTCTGGAGAAGAGGAGGCTGAGGGGACACCTTATCGCTCTCTACAGCTACCTGAAAGGAGGTAGTAGTGAGGCCAGTATGTGTCTTTTCTCCCAGGTAACTAGGGATAGAAGAATCACAGAATGTTGGGGGATTGGAAGGGACCTCGAAAGATCATCTAGTCCAATCCCCCTGCCAGAGCAGGAAACTAAGAAGAGGCAATGGCCTTAAGTTGCACCAAGGGAGGTTCAGATTGGATGTCAGGTAAAATTTTTTCACTGAAAGGGTAGTTAGGCAATGAAATGGTCTGCCTAGGGAGGTGGTTGAGTCACCATCCCTGGAGGTATTTCAAGATGGCTAGATGGGGTGCTCAAAGATATGATTTAGTAGTGGGAAGGTACAGCTGGTCTCGATGATCTCTTTTCCATCTAGGCAATTCTGTGATTCAATGATTTGTACAGCAGATAATACAACAGAATCATAATCCTTAATCATATTAAGGCACTATTGTAATATATATTTATGTTAGAAGGTTGGTGTAAATTTTCCATAACTTGTATAAATATATGTTATGATTTCCTAATATATGTCTTAAAAATTAAAACTGTTGTGTACAACCTGATAATTTCTACAACAAATATTTTTATACTGATGGATGAACCCTTATTATTAGTCAATATTTCTTCTTACTGCAGATTAGCCTAAAGATAGCACCTCCCACTTTCACAACACATGACTAAGGGCCAAAAGAAAATGACTTCATTCTAGAATATGCAAGTTTTTCAAGTGATTTTAATAATTAATAGAAAAAACATGAATCCTTAATATATTTAATTTCAACATATAGTTATCAACACAATATAAATATGGACACGTGTAAACATACATACACACTGAAGATTTTAAAAACTTTTTACAACTATTTATTGGTATATAAAATCATAATTGGCTTTCTGGAATGAGCATGTGATTCTGTAAGATACTGCATTTTAAATCCCCTACAAAGAACTTTCTATAAATGAGACTTGTATTTCTGTCTTGTTTCTTTCCATTACTTCAGTCATAAAGTCCTCAAGGATAATTGAACAACATATTTAGTAATCCTATAGGTCTGCTTTGAAAATAGCAATAAAGTTATGTTGAAAATTTTCCTATGAGAATGTGCCTCTTAAGATAGGGATACTCCTTTCTATGGGAGAAAAGGTGCTGAATTATAATTTGAAATTTAATTACTATTTACTAAGACATTATTTTATATTTTAATTTTTTAAAATGTTTATGTTTTAAACTGTGTGAATCAGTATTATATCATCTTGACTTTTCTAGTATAGTTGTTCTTCACTTGCAATTGTCCGCCATTACAGAACAAAAATTAATATCAAATTAGAAAATGAAAGAAACTTCTCCAGTATCCCATCTTGTGCTTGAGATCACTTTGTCTTCTATCTGCTTGACTGTAACTTTGGTTGTTACTAAAATGCACCTTTTTCAAATGCACTCATACTACTAAATCAGCCATACTAATCATACCAGCGTGAGTGTTTACAACTCCACTATTTTTACACCATTTCAGAACTTTATGAACAGTTACTTTAATATTTCACATTGATGAATAGCAATGAGACAAGATCAGATATCTGCAGGATCTCTTTAAAAATATTGGCATAGGTTGTTGCTTCTCTATTTTTAACAAAGCCAATTTTTTAATATATTATTAATTACTTGTATATATCTTAAAATGTTGACTCAATATATTTATTTTTACCAAACACACTTTCAACAAGTTGTGGAATGTATGACAGGAGCTATTTGTCATGTATTCTTTATAGTTTGTCGTTAGTAATGCATCTGTATTTTACATTTTTATTGAGTCTGCTGGTTTATACATGATTTTGCTTGAGATCAGGATAAGGCTAACTCACATAGACTTAGCCTATTTATCCCATTTGCTTTTAAAAATATTGGTAAATTATTTTCTTTTTTTTTCTGGTCCCTTGGAAGCTTCTTCATAATTCTGAGATTAATTGATAATTGAGATTAATTATTTAGAAGAGTCCTCAAAAATTATGAAATTTTCCTTAAGTAAAAGTTACTCAATCCTGACAATTAATAAGACTTAAATTCAACAGCTATCATCTAACATATCTCTAACAGATCGAACGAAAAACATTTTCTTGTCACTCTAGATTAGAGTTATGTAATTTTGCTTCCAAGAATAGAAACATGTAGAGAAAATTTAGGTCTTTTCTATCTATCTTATGCAGGCAATTTTTTTCTTTTTTACTTATGGTACTGTTAAAATTTGTTTCTTCCTGGTGTATTTAAATATTTTGTTGCAATGTCAGAAGGCGGTAGGTAAGCATTAAAATTATTTTTCCTTTCTATGTGTGTAGATGTAAAGATGTTGGCAGCAGGGAGGCTGAAGGTACTGGACACAGCCAATTCTATCCAACTCCAACAGACCCACCACAGAACACGTCTGAGTCCATCAGCCAAGCTGCTGGGTGGAGCTTCTGGTAAAACATATTTAATAAAGGACAAAAACACTGTATTGGCAGAGGAATTAAAAAGGAAAGGGAGAAATTGTAAAGACACCAAGGTTAGAGATGGAGAAGAGGAAGAGGGAAAAAAAAGGGAGGAGGTGGAGATGCTCCAGGTGCTAGTGAAGATATCCACACTGCAACTTGAGGAGGACCTCACGCTGGAGCAGATGGATATTCTCTGAAGGATTTGTCACCTGTGGGCAGTTCTCACTGGGGCAGATTTTCTCCTGAAAGTCTGCAGCCTATGGAGAAGACCTACACTAAGGCGGGGGGAAAGTGTGAAGAGGAAAGAGGAGTAAAGAGAAGTTATGCACTGACCACAATCCTCCCACCCCCACTATGTTGCTTGTTGAGAGACATACTGGAGTTAGCAATGAAGGAACAAATTGAGCCTGGGAAAGTGGAGGTAGAAAGGTGTTTTCATGTTTGTCTTTTTGTTTTGCACTACCCAAATATATTTTAGTTGTCTTTAAATTAATTTTCCCCGAGTTGATTCTGTTTTGTCTGTGACAGTAGTTAGTAAGTGATCTCCCTGTCTTTACCTCGACAATATTTCTTGCCTTTGTTTTTTCTGTTTTCTCCCCTGTCCTGCTGAGAGGGAGAGTGAGTGAGCAGCTGGGTGGGAGTTCAGCTGTTCAACAAGGTATATCATCTCAGGAAAACAGATCTCTGCTGGTTTGCATGGATTGAATACATCCATATATATACTGGATATAGGAAAAATAGTAAATTTTCAGTAGATTTGGGTAAAATGTGTTATGTATTTACAATATAAATTATGTGCTGTTTGTATTCCACTGTATAACCTATATATGCTGTTAGTATAGATTTCAAGGTCGTCACTGAAATAATTCCAATATATGTTTTTCTTTTCCAATATCAGTGAAGAAATAAAATATATAAAGTTTAAAGGTTGGATTATTGAAACACATTTTACAGGGAAAAGAAGACAACTATAAAAATCTTAAAGATTGAGTTCTGAAACAGTACCTACTGAGTAGAGTAAGTGAGATGCTAAAAATATGTAGACTCCTGCAAATAAGGTAGCAACTCTGAGAAAAAAAATCTGTTATTTTAAACCCATAATAGCATAAGCCTTGATCTTTGTGGTGTCAGTTGAGTACTGAATGTGTTTTCAAGTTGTTCTTTGTGAAGTTAGCACAAAATCAATTAGCCAGGTAAGACTGAGTAGTTCAGTTAAACTTGACTAAAATGTATCTACAGTTTATAAGACTATCATCTTCTATATTCAGAAGTTTTCAGTCAAGGCAAAAAGAGGAAAATGGCATTCTTCAATTATTGATTTACATTTTCTTTACCCTGAAAGGCATATCCTAAGTCATTGCATCACTCCTTGACGTTGCAGATGTGTCTTAAAATATATACTAGAAACTAAGGAAGCTCCATCTTGAAACTACTTGGATTATTTTTTTTTACTACTTCCACCTTAAATTAGAAACTTGCTTAAGATTACCAATCAACATTAAATTAATGGTTTCTCTAATTCAATAACATTTTTTAAGATTGTAGAGTCTTGGGGTACTGTAATCACTTCAGTTGCATGCAACTCTAATCCTTTATGTTAATTTAAAACTCCTCTATCACAGTAATAGCTAAATTAGAAACTGTAGTCATGAAGTTTTGTAAAAATTAGGCCTTTTTACATAGTCGTAAAAAAGACATCCTCTGTATTTTTTATTTTAAATGTGAGCTACAAAACTTGTAAAATTCTGAACAGCTAATATACTGTAGGCCAATACCCTAATTTAAAGACATGGGAAATCCCAATCAGATAATAAATAAATAGTTAAACTGGAATATGATGTTTACCTTCAAGATAAAACATGCATTATTTTGTATATGATTTCAAACATGTATGTACTTTTTTATTAATAAAGTTAAAATATAGAGTGTGAAATACATAAAAAATTGTAAGGGAAGATAATGTAATTCCTATGCATTAAATGAAAATAAAGTATAAATAAACAGAACTATATAAATTAAAATGTAAATAAAACCTAGAAATATAAGTATAAATTTAATGTTTTAAAAATTTATTTTTAGATTTAAGGTAGGATGAAGCTTCCCAAAACTGACATTAAAAATTATGAAAACGTAGAACTTAAGCTGATCTTAGCCTGGGAACTTAATTTAATTTTTAAAAGTTGGGTGCAACACCAAGTTTGCACTGGCTTCAATAAAAGGTCGTGATGAAAAAGCGACAAGGATATAACAGGACCTGACAGTGTTGAGTAATTTAATAAAATAAAGCATATTAATTGCTTGTAAAACTACACTGTAAGAACCCATGACTTGATAAAAATGTAGAACCCTGGAAGCAAAGTGAGTCATGATATAGTGCACACATGCAGAGTACATCATGACTGTAAAGGTTTCTGTTTAAAGGAAGAGGAAGAGGAAGAGGGGAATCTGCACAGTGCAAATGAAAGGGCTCGGGAGAGGAGGAGCAGAAGATTATGAGGAAGGCAAGGGTATTTACAAGCCTGAGCAGTTGCAAGGACCATGTCTCTTCCTGCAGTCTGAAGGAAAATAGATGGATTGCATGAACAGGAAAGGAGTTACTCAAGTGTATGTGTGTGTACTGATATAAATTTAAGTTCTTTTTGATTTAAGGAATAAATGAGTATTTAAATTTAACAATTTAATCCTACAATATGCTAATAATGATGTAGATAACATACCAAAATTATCTAAGCAGAACTATAAGTTGACACCTGTGATTTATTATTGAGTGGGATTATTTATGATGCCTATGTGTTTCTTCATAATGCTTTTTTTTTTTTTTTTTTTTTTTTCCCCTAGTTCCTTCAATTCACACAAAACTATATAGAGACTGGAAGATATTTTGGAAGGAAATTTTGTCAAGAGAATTGCTAAAAGCATAAGGAAACTATTAGATGTAGTTTTTAGTAATTTAAATTTCTAATATTTGATTTTTAAATGATGAAACATCGAATAACCCAAATGACCCTACACAAACATATACATGGAATAAATTATTTCAAATGAAAGCATGAAAATTATTTGTTCAGCTGCTCAGTGACTGGAAGGTTAGGAACAAAAGCTGTTATTGTTCAGTGTATTTTTTCACAGGAAATAGACAGTGGCAAACATACAGTAGTTCAACACATGAGATCAGAGACACAGTTTTTATAGTAAACCAAAACCAGATGTTGGAAAGGCTCAAGACCTTTACAGAAATTATTAGTTATGTTTGCCTTTGAAAGCAAAGAAAGTTTACAGAGAGTCATGTACCTGATTAAGAAAAAGACGGGTTACAAAAGCTATGAGTGTTAACTCATTCAAGAAAAAAATATTTGCCATACAGAATATCTGTTTTATATATGGCAGTTAGTTATATACATAACTAATTTGAATTTTACTTTCATTTGATTTTTTTTTTGATGAATATACTAACTTCTTCATGCCACTAAACAACTTTAGAAATAAGAAAAAAGTTAGATTTTAAAACTGCAGGCCAGACCTCTGCAATATGACAGCAAGCCCTCACAGCTGCAGTTCCAGCATGAATGTATTTAGAATTAGGTGTTAAAGAAAACTTTTATTTTAACAATTTATCAGAGAAAATTTTAAACATATAGTAAGTAGTATATAGCTTTTCATGCAGTATAAAGTCTTTCTCTAGTTAGATATTAATGATATCAATGGATGCTAACCAGTTTAATTGGAAATTAATAGAACAGTCAAAAATAAGATCTCTGTACTACATTCCTACAGGTGTCATGCAAACAGGCATTTAAGTAAGAAGAAAAAGAGGGGCACTGTAGTACATTAGACATCAAGGTTTATCTGCCAAAAGACACAAATCTATGTGAAATTAAACATTAATTCTAGTACCTCCTAAACTGTTTTCTTGGCGTGTTGAAATAACTTCTCTCTGAGTTCAATCCATAAGGTGTTTTCATATAATGGTATAACAGAGGGGAAAGCTGAAATCAGGACATTGGAATACTGATTTTTGTTTTACCTAAAAGTTTCTAATACTTCCCCATATATTCTTACAAACTTCTTTGTGCCCTACTTGTCTTCATGTCAGTCAGGTTGACTAATTGAGAGTGGGTATCTGGCAGCTTAGTGTTGAAGTCTAACTATGTTAAGACAGTGATTGGCTTGGACAATAGTCACTTTATTTTAGAGCAGAATACTCTATCAGTTTCCTGATCTTGATCTAATCTCTGTATCTCTTTACTCCAACCAAGTTTTCAAAGTTAAAATCTCTGTCTGCACTTCCAAAAAAACCCAAAAAGACTTTCCTGCTTCTTCCATCAGCAGGCTTCCAGTTCCCTTGCTATCTTGTTCACAGTTAAGCTAATTTCTCATTGGCTTAGTGATTTGCTCATTCAGATCATCTTTTGCAGACATTGGACTAACTTTCCTAGCAAAGGCTTTTTTTCCTAGTGAGGATTTTGATTTTTTTCCTTATTGTGTTTCCACAAGATGTAAATGGGTTTAAAAACTTAGGTACCTATCTTATTTTTAGTCTTTTTGTAGTCCTTTACCTACAGAACTGTAGAGCCTTGAAATTCTGGAGCTGGGAAATCCTGAAAGGTTGCTATGTTGAAGAAATGAGTCTGTAAATAATATATGATGCCTAATAGGAAACATTGTAAGAGACTATAATATCAGAAAAGTTGTTGCAGATGTAGTCACGGTGAAAGGGAAGATTGTGTCATTTGATTTTAGCTCTGAATTTGAAGGGTGTTAGGCTTTTAAAAGTTTCACATACATTAAAATATAAATGAAAAGTATTGCAAGTTAAATGACAGTCATCTTATGATAGTACTGATAATTAAATGAAGTTAATATGAATTAGCTCTTGAAGAGTATTTCTATCAGCAATCAGTAAAAATTAACCTGAACCTAAATTTTCCAAAAGGTGATACTTAGTTGAACCTCATCCTGTTAAATACAATTCAAAGTGGAAGAAAATAACCAGAACTTGTGGAATTTGCTTGCTATCCACTCGCAGGTGCAATCCAGTGCAAACCCTAATAGAGAATTTATACCTTCCCAAAATAATTTCAAGTATGCAGTTTGAGTTTAAATTGAAAATAAAATATTCAAGCTCACATAAAATTTAGATATTAACATGTACAGAAAAATGTGGACTAAACTGTACTGAGTCTCCTAGAATGTCTTTTAGACTTGTATGGCAATGCTTAGGCCATAAGTATGGTTGGTAACTTAATATGTTGTACTGTTTGTTTGACTAAATGCTCATGATTGAGTGAATATGTAAACACTATAGACTTCAATGATATTAGGTGCTTGAAATTTTGATAGTAACAAATTTCCATTATGCTATAGGTTTCTAAAATCTTACTGAATTTCCATAAGAAGCATTCATGCATCATAACCTTCTACTCACTTAATTTGTAGCATTCTGCACTTTGATTGACATTCTGCACTGTGAGTAATAAGGTACTATGCTGTAACTTACCACCTCTTGTAAGATAATTTAATTTGTTTTTTATGGATAATATTTTTAAAAATTTTCTTGTACTGATGGTCTA